>NC_141991.1:10714989-10773523 GCF_049901715.1 Pseudonaja textilis
CTGATATATATAATAAAAATTTGAAGTATTTGATTGTAAATGTATTGAAAGCGGCTAGGATTGTATTTGCTAAGAACTGGAAAAGTGAGAAAACTCCATCAGAAGAAGAAATTATTAAGAAAATATTGGACTGTGCTGAAATGAGTAAATTGACATTCAAAATCAGAGAGCAAGAAGATAAACAATTTTATGAAGTTTGGGATCTTTTTTATCAATGGTTAGATAATAAAACATAATGATAGAATATTTGATTTAGCATAAAAAAATTTTTTTTCTCTTGTTGATATTATCTTTATAAAACATTATCAAGGTTGATTTGGTATGATCTTATGATTTATTGTAAATTAAGCAAATTATAGTTATCTCGTTAAAATATGAATTAACAAAATTATAAATGATTTTTTTTTAGTGACGATATTAGGTTATTCAATTATTGATTGATAATATGAGCTATTATGTAATATAATTATACTAGTGACTGGGAAATGGATGCACAAAAAAAGTGGTAAACTAATCGATGCACGGTATGTAAACTTATGAAGAAGGATATTTTTATGTTTTTTGTGTTATGTTTATGTTAATGTTGTTATGTATGCTTATGCTTGTTATTAAAAATTAAAAAAAATTAAATTAAAAAAGAAAACAAAAGTACCTCGCTATTTTGGAGCCAACCAATCACCACCGACCCCACTACTCTGAGGATGACATGGCCCAGGTTGAGGCACTTGAGGCACACCTAGAGAGGGATTGGTGGATCCTACCTGATAATAGGGGTTTTATACCGCACATATGGCCTGGATATCATGTTCACCGACAGCTGCACTTAGGGAAGATGGCTCTAACAAAGGTGCTGAAAAGGGAATTATACATAAACAAAATAAGTAGTATACCAGCCAATGTATGTGCCCGGTGTGAGGTTTGTGCAGCTAATACCCCCTGACAAGGGCCACAACCACCCCCGGGCCACCAACCAAGAGGCTGCTACCCATTCGAATCTTTAATGGTTGATTTCACTGATATGCCTCACTGTGGCCCTTACAATGCATTATTAGTTATTGTGTGCACATATACAGGGTGGCCTGAGTGCATACCAACACGCACCAAAAAGGCCAGTGAAGTCACAAGGGCATTACTTCACATTGTAATCCCTAGGTATGGGCTACCCTCTAGAATCTCATCTGATAAATGGCCCTGAGATTATTAACAAAGCGACTCAGCAATTAGCTAGGATATTGGGTATCAACTTCATTGCAGCTTTCACGCTTCCTCTAGTGGCAGGGTATAGCAGACTAAAAGAACTATTAAGGAAAAACTTGCTAAAATATGTCAGGAAACTCATCTCAAGTGGACAGATGCTCTGAGTATAGCTTTAGTTGCTGTAAGGTGTGCACCTTGGAAGGATGTCTCGATCTCCCCATTCAAATTGCTCTATGGGTGAGTCCATAATCTGGTTCACTTAAATATTCAAAAGGATGTGCTGATATCCAACACTATTAGGTTTAAACAATTACAGGCCCTTAATGATGTAGTCCACAAGTTGCAACAATATGTGTTAACTTGTAAATCCGATATATTGGTAATCACTCCACATAACATCTGCCCGGGACAAGAGGTCTGGGTAAAAGATTGGAAACGGGAAACTTTAAGTCCAAAATGGAAAGGGCCCTATACTGTAGTTATGTGCTCTCCCCTTGCTGTTAAGGTAATTGAAATAAAATCGTGGATTCACTGGTCCTGAGTTCAATTAGCAGCACCTACCCATTGGGAAGTTGAATCCCGCTCGGATTCTCCATTTAGAATAGTTCTGCGAAAAGTGAAGAGGAATATCTCCCCTAGTGGTGACACACCGGAAGCCGTCCCTCTACCTACGGGAGATGAAGAGGAAACGGTCTCCCCTTGTGGTGATGCCCCGTAAGCTTTCCCTCTACCAACGGGACATAAAGACCAAGAAGCCCCTGTAGACGTTACCCTGGAAGCTAACGCCCGACACACGGGTCTCCCGTGGAAACTCAGGTCTTGAGTCAAAAGCAGGGACTAGTCATCAACGAGAAGGAGAGACTGGTGAAAACAGGCTGACACCTCAAAATGGAAACAAATCAAAGACAGAGAGAAATGGCATGTATCCGCAGGGGACTTATGCCCTCTGTCTGGATCGTAACCATCTTACTGGTAATCAGTGTTGTCCTCAACTCCCTATACCTGTATGGTGTATTGGTAAGGAAGGACAGTAAGGAAACTCCCCTAGATGTAAAAGAGGTGGAGGAATGGTACTCACCCGCCCCATCTGACGATACAGAATCCCCTACATAGATGCTGGAAAAGAGATTAGACCATGTAATATGTGTTTTATGGTACTAACTACTGGGAAACACTTCATTTACAGTGTAACTAGGGATCCGAATTGTTCCACTACCAACCTTCCCCAATGTGAGTATGAGGGGACAAGATACTGGCAATGTCTGTACAACAATACCATATTGTGCCACATTCTCCGCACCCCCTGGGTACCCATAAGACACGTTCGGTTCCCTCGTGCTTCTGGCCACATTTTGCAAAATGAGAAAAATCCTGCTTGTGAAAAGTGGTTGGATGACAAGGGGACATTGTCTGCATACATCGGAAAGGTACCCTCATGTGGTAATTTTAAGATTATATCTAACTGTTGTTACCTCTTATATACAAAACAAGGAAGTACACAGAACACATTAGTCCACCAATGCTCAGGGGTTCATGGTATACAATGTTATACAGAGGCTCCACAGGATAACCCAGCTCTTAATTCTGGTTCATGCTCCCAGTGTAAAGATGGCAAAGGAGGCCTTACATATGCAATAGGTAAACCAGCCTCTTGTATGGATTTCACTCTGCTCCAGTGTAAAGACTCAACCTTGGGCCCTCCTACTTCCTGCAGTGGCACTAAGTGTACGGGTATAATTAAGTTTACCACCTTTGTTAAACAGTGCCAAGGCAGGGAGGGTCTCTTCTGCTATAACGACAGCGAGGCTGTACCCACTAATGTCTGGAGGAACCTTAGATGGCACCCCACTGTTCCGCCACCTAGGGCACCACAGCCGGCTAAACCACAGGGCCCTGGTAGGACCAACAAAGGGCTGCCCACAAGGACAGCTAGGGTCCCGTCTAACACGAATCCATTGTGTCCCAGTAATTGCACTGTGTGTCTCAAGGTTGTCTTAAGAGGTAAAGTCATCACCACTACCCTAGTGTATCATACGCACTATACTTGTACCAGAACACCCACCCCTTGCTGTTATAATGGAACCTGGTATTCGATCTGCCCACAAAAGAATGAATGTTATGATCCAAAGGTAAAACCGGCCCAGACCTGGTTGGTGCCCAGAAGTCGGGGAGATCAAAATGGCCCAATA
Source organism: Pseudonaja textilis (assembly GCF_049901715.1). Lineage (NCBI taxonomy): Eukaryota > Metazoa > Chordata > Lepidosauria > Squamata > Elapidae > Pseudonaja > Pseudonaja textilis. The sequence continues at coordinate 10,718,376 of NC_141991.1, forward strand.
ATTACTCAGACACGAATTCTGACACCTAGTAGCCCAGGCACCATTCTGTTTGATGTCTGTAAGGTGGCCCAATGGCCCACCTCCTGTGGGACCACCTTGTCCTGGCACAGAACATATTCCCGATCTGATGTTTATATTTGCCCATACCAATACCCTGGAGAGAGGGGGAAATGGGACTGCAGCAACAATGTAGGTGAAAGGTTCTGCCCATATTGGAGTTGTGTCCTTTGGGCCACATATACAAACTCGGAAAGAGGAACCCATCTCCACATATCATGGGCGCTTCAAACAAAGGACTGCACAATTTATAACTGTAATTGGGTCAACATCACTATACCTAATCCCCAAACCTGGATTTCAAAATATGGCCTGACTCTGGGTATTAGATTATATGCGCAGGGAACTGACCCTCGGGGCATCATCCACCTATCTATCGAAATTAGACTACTTGTCTCCAATGCACACTCCAAGTATTTTTCTGAGTTTTTGGCAAGAGGTGGACATAAAGTTTCAGCCTTCAAGTGAGGCAGGCAAACTCTTTCTGGAATTAGCATCCACTATAGCTCGTACCTTTAATGTTACAAACTGTTACATATGCGGTGGGACCAAAGCACAAGAATGGAACTATTCCACTGCTTACAACTTATCAGCCATGCCAGTACATCAGCCACTCTCCAGGTGGGAGTTGACTAATCCCATCATTGCACAGTGGTGGCTTGGCTAATACACAGCCACCAGGTCCCGTGGTAGGGGAAACTGAATGCTTGGAGGTTCATGAATGGAATCAGTCTATGAAATCCTGGAGTTATTGGCCTAATAAAACGCATCACTTCTGGGCCAATTGTACACTGCAAAGCATGACCGACGCCCCGCCTGGGGTACATTGGATAAGTGGAGATGTGGCCTATAGCTCCCTCCCTCCTAATTGGAGAGGAGCATGCCCCTTCTTCTTTATGCTACCTTTAAATATACCCCAAGTAATGAATTCGAATCAATGGCAGAGTAGGAGACTACAGGCAGACTAAAAAATAGGGGACTGGGCAGATGATGAGTGGCCCCCTGAACGTATTAGGGCTGGCTACTTGGGCTGCTGATGGCATTTGGGGGTACTGTACCACACCACAATTTACATGCTTAATCGAATCATTAGGCTCCAAACTGTTGTTGAGCTTATTACCAATGAAACAGCTCAATCTTTGCGTACCTTAGCTGTCCAGCAATGGAAATTTAGGGATTTAATATATCAAAACAGCCTGGCTCTGGACTATCTTTTGGCCGCGGGGGGAGGGGGAGGGGGGCATGTGGGAAATTCATTTTCTCTAATTATTGCTTAAAGTTTGATGATGGAGACGAAATTATTGAGCCACGGGCCAGACGTATAGAAAATCTTGCCCATGTTCCTGTAGAAAAATGGAGTGGATTGGATCTTGGTGAAATATTTGGAACCTGGTTCCCCAAATTGCCTGGCCTTCAGGTTATTGTTGCTCTCATGGGCCTAATTGCTGCTGGGTGTGTAATCTTACTCTGTATTCTTCCTATTTCCGTGAAGACTATTTCCAATAGTCTCTCTCTGTTGGTGGAAAAAAAATCTACTGAAAAAGCTATGTCTCTTTGGATAAATGATCAGGTAAATACCTATGAGGAGCTTATCCCTCTGTGTGAAACTGCATAGAAATGTATCGATTAAGGTGAAGTTTAAAAGCGGGGAATGAAGCGGGGACAGAACAGGGACAAAAGCTAATACTTCATATAATTAAAATATTATCAGAATACCATATAGAACATCATCCTATTACTGGTAGCAAGTCATATTAAGACATATCTGTAACTTCCTGCATTCTTGTAGAAATATATGATAGAAATATCTATAGTTGTCCTTATTTGGCAAATAAGTGTTAAGAATAACACCCAAGGCTTTGCTGATGTCATATCGGGTATAAAAGTACTGTATCAGAAAGAACTGAGGGTTCAGAATTTGTCATGTTAATGCTCTGAACACTTTGCGCAAAAAAACCCCTGTATTCTCTCACCTTTCGTGGTCTTGTGTCCTAATTGGAATCAAGTTTTGCTGCAACACCATGACTGGGTTGATGATGTTTACTCTGGGAAAGGTCCCATGAATGTTGGCCCAAACTTCTTACTAGGGAGCCTTAACCTCAAGTCTTTGGTGGCTGGAATGGCCTCTGCAGGAGCCAGTGTTTGTGTGCCTGTTTTTTTATAGCTTTGTGCCGCTTTTACCAGTGCCTTTTTTTACATTTTCCCAAGTTGTTTTCAGTGTTGACATCCAATAAGTCAGGCTGACTGTGAAGGGGGGATCCATGGATACTCAGGCATTGGGATGAAGTCCATGCCCCTCATTACTCTGAAGGGGGTTAGTTCCATGCTACTGTGACCAGCATTATTGTATGCAACCTCCATGAAAGTCAGGAGGTCCGCCCAATTGGACTACTGATAATTCACATAGCACCTCAGGTACTGCTCTACCATGGTGTTCAGTGTCTCTGCCCACTCATGCCCAATTGCTGCTCAGGTGAAAGGCTGAGCTAAGGCTCTGGGATGGCATAATAGACCGCAGGAACTCCCTCCAGAACTCAGCCATGAACTGGACCACTCTGTCTGAGATAATTCATCATGGTACTGCATGCAGGTGGTAGATGTTTTTCAGGAACAGCTTGGCTAACTGGTGGGCTGAAGGGAGTCTGCTGCAAGGTATGTCAGGATTCCAGCAATCGCCCTAATTAAATCATGATACTTGAGCCAAACTTCAAAAAATGTCAAAGAATTTATTAATGGTGACATACTGGCAATGCCCTGTATGAAGCCAACTCTAGGATAGGTACTTTACAGTCACCTGTGATCCTTTTTTCCCTCCTCCCCTGGGGTGTCTCATAAACCAGATTCTCCAACTGAGCACATTCACGGGCTCGATGTCATCATTCACGTCCTCCAATTAAATATATTCATGGGCAAAAGCTCTGGTGTTTTAGTTACAATCTTTTAAAGATAAGAGTTGGAATGTACTTTTGCTTTCAAACTGCTGCACTGCTCTTCCAGATTTCCTTCCTCCCCCCTCCATTTTTTATGGCAACTACTAAAACAGGCATAGGAATGTTTTACGAGTTGACACCTAAGTTGGCACCAAACTCTATAGTTCTGGATGACTTTCCCCAGGAATGTTTGTAGACAAGAGAGTACATTGAAGGACAATACCCAATTTCTTGGGCATCGAAGTATCTTCTTTCAGCATCACTTTCTAGACCTGTCCAGAAAGGAAGGACCACAACCACTTCAGACCAGTGCCCTCTAGGGGTATATCTGCGATTTTTCACTAACATGCTCTTTTCCAGCTTCTCCCCTGCCCATGCTGCACATGGAGGCCCAGAAGGAGTTCAGGGTCCCCAGAGGAGATATTGCTTCTTACAATAAAAATTAAATTCCTGGTCTGTGACATCTCTCCTGATATTTCTCCAGTGATTGCCTTTGATGTAAACATCAGACTGAAGCAACTCAAAATGGATCTTGCATCAGAAAAGGATAAATGTTTCAGGTCTCACTCTATGTGGCACAAATTTGGGGACATTCAGTGCCTGTGCTCCTTGAAATGTATCATTTCCCTCCTTTCCAGTTAAAGTTCTGTCGATCTCTCTCTCAGTCAAGAAGGTCACTATCATTTCAATCTTGTGAGAGTGCTTTGAATTCTTCAAATTCTTGTTCTTCCTCAGAAACAGGAAGGGGATTGAATCAGCCCCATGGATTATGGACCTCCTCCTTCTGCTGCTTCTGCTGGTGCTGATATCCCAGGCAGTCTCTGGCAAGCTGAGAATGAAGTGCCTGTTGAGTTTGGAAGAGCAAGAGGGAAGGAAACTATGGAGCTATTACAGGCCAGGAGACCACCTCATTAGTATAGTCTCCATTGCCACAATAATAGCCGATATAATTCTGTCTTTCAACACAGTTCCTTATACTCAGTCTCCCTCATAAGTCATTCAGTGTGATGGAGTAGCAGTTCCTCTATTTGCCATCTTCTTTTCTTTCAGTTACTCCTATAATGCAGGACTTGTCTAATTTCTTGAATCATTTGGATTTCCATGGCTTCTCTCTTACGTCTTATTTTAAGAGACCCAAATCCAAAGATGGAGCAACCCCGCTCCCTGGAGTCCAAATTATATTCCAATCTCATACAATCCTGAGTTAATCACAACTAGCTTATTGAAAAGTTTGTAGTTGCCTCTGCCCAACCCATTCCTCCATTTGTTGATATTCCATTTCCGCTCCTAGTAGGAAGAGAGAATGAATTACTTTTCTGGGTCTCTTATGAAAAGATTCTGTAACACCTTTGTTCCCTAGGCCACCCCTCTGGAAAACTTGCAAGAATCGTTTTTCTTGCCACGTACATGTATACATCTGAACTAGACTCTGTTGTTTCTCTGTGTCATATAATGTATGTGGGTATACCCATACTTTTGTATTCAATTTTGTATTCACCATGATAACTGTCATGGTTATGTAGTGTATATTGGCGATCCTTTAAAAGCTATGTGCAATGAAATTTCATTTTAATATATGCAGATTAGTGCATATTCAGAGTGACAATAAAGTTATTCTAAGTTCTAAGTCCTCTTTGCTGATGATTTTATTGAATGATTTTGAATAGCAATAGCGTTTAGACTTATATACACACTTCACAGTGCGTTATAGCACTCTCTAAGTGGTTTTACGGTTAGCATATTCTCCTCAACAGTCTGGGTCCTCATCTTGTGGAGAGAAAGAGGAACAAATGGAAATTTATTTTGTTGTTCCTGTTAGAAATGATGTTATCATGAACCTTTTTACAGTAGTTCAGTTCCTGCCCCAGGAATGATCCTACAGTTTATTTTTGCGATTCAACAAGTCAACAAGAATTCTCAGCTACTGTACAATCTCACACTTGGTTACAACATCCAGGACAACTATTTGAACACCCTTGGCACTTCAGATGCCTTACTAGACATGCTCTCAACTGGAGAAGCCAATGTTCCCAACTACAGCTGTGGCAAGAAGGACAACCTGATGGCTCTCCTTGATGGATCTATTGATGACATCTCCATTCAGATGTCAACATTAGTAGGCACCTACAAAGTCCCACAGGTTTGTTTTTGTGTTTCTCTATCTGGTAAAGGAAGTAGGGTAGCGGTGGGTGGGTAATCGATTCAATCCTATCTTTTCTATGGAATTCATGAGCTGCTTTTCACCATGGCCATTGTTATAGGTAGGGGTTAGGATAGATGGGAAGAGGCCTAAACATTTATTCAAGCAAAACTTGAGCAGCTGGACACAATGTTAAATATGAAACATTTTTCCCATATATGGAGAGGTTTTTTCCTGAATGCCATCTCTCTGCAAAACAGCTACGGCAGCTGAATTTCAAAGCTTCTTTCTGTATGCGTTCCAAACTAATTCCAACAACACCATCAAATTATTTAGTAAGAGTAGTACTATTCTTCTTCTCATCCTATTCTATTCTATTTAAACAAAATGAACTAAAATGAACTAATTTGCGTTTGCAGTGGTCTAGAGATAGAAGGGGACATGGTGGCTCAATGACTAAGACACAGAGGTTGTCAATAAGAAAGGTTGTCAGTTTGGCGGTTTGAATCCAATGCACTGCATAAAAGAGTAAACTTCCATTCCTTGTCCCAGCTTCTTCCAACCTAGCAGTTCGGAAGCATGTAAAAATGCAAATAGATAAATAGGGAACACATTGGTGGGAACATAACAGTGTTCCATGCACTTTTGGCATTTAGTCATGCCAGCCACATAACCATGGAGATGTCTTCAGACAGATCTGGCTCTTCAGCTTTTGAATGGAGATGAGAACCACCCCCTAGAGCTAGAAATGTCTAGCACATATGTGCAAGGGGAACCTTTAGAGATAGAAGACATAAATGTCTATTGTCTGAATGTCAATTTTAATAGAAAAGAGAAAGGACAGTATCTTAGACCCCAGATTAGGCCAATGATTATATTCAATCTAGCTAATAGTCTGCATTTGGTATTCTTTTTCTTCATGTGGCTTAAGGGTTAATAACAACAAACTATTCTAAGGTGTTCATGAGAACCACATTGGATGTATTAAAAGCTTTCATTTTGGACTTGATCTGATCTAAATATAATACACCATTCTTCCTTGTTTCTTCAGATCAGTTATGGAATTGTTTCAGAGGCTCTGAGTGATAAAAGTCAAATTCCATTTTTCCATCAGATGCTCCCCAAAAATGGGATCCAGTATCCAGGAATTGTACAACTCCTCCTTCATTTTAGATGGACTTTGATTGGTCTCTTTTCAACTGACACAGAGGAGGGAGAGAATTTCACGAGAACTTTCACTCCAATGCTTGTCAGAAATGGAATCTGTGTCATTATCTCACAACAATTCCCAATCACTAGACCTACAGAACATCTCAGGGATGCCATCTCTAAATGGAGGAAAGTCAATGTCTTTGTTCACTTCATAGAATTTTTTTCCCTTATCGATAGATTTCACAATATCCATATAATAATTGAAGGTTTGTCAGGACCCATCAAAGGGAAAGTCTGGATCACCACAAGCATGGAGAAAATGACAATTACAAGGGATACACGTTTCAAATATATCCATAGCATTTGGACCTTTGCTTTTCAGGAAAAAAAATGGCCAAAGGAGGATGCCTTTCAACCCAGTCTTTTTAAGGATTCCAAATTTGAAGACCAGTCTTTTCGCTGTTCTTTTTCAAAGCATGTCCTTTCTGTCAAGGGCCGGAGACGATGTACCCAGATAGCATCACTGGACACACAAGAAAAAAAGGACAGAATTCAGATAAAAAATGAGCACCGGTTTTACAGTGTTTTTAAGACTTTGGCCCATGTCTTGAATGTTGCATATTCCTCAATATCTAAGAGGAGAAAAATGGAGGAGAAAGAGAGATTAGAGGCACCAAGGCTAGAACCATGGCAGGTATGCGGTCCTGACAAGGATCCATCAAACCTAGTTCCTATTTAGAAAAAATAATGCAATGCTGATGTAGGGGAACCATTTCAAATTACTTGTTCTTCCAAACACCAATAGGTTTGGTCAAGCTGAGGCCAGATTTAGCTCACAAGATCATATTCCAAAGAGCTGGCACTATGACAATTATATTTGGATATAAAACACTGCTATTATAAAAGAATATAAAATGTATACATTGTAAATAAATTCCTGTATTTATAGGTTTGTAATTAGCATGATAGAACTTTATATTAATAGATTTCAACCAAACCTGGGAGCATTTAGCCCAACCCCTCCTCACTGCAGGAATCCAATTAAAGCTTTTCAGACTGATGGCTGCTCAGTCTTTGCATTTAGCTGTGGTGGCACAAAGGTTAGAGTGCAAGTATTGCTGGCTAACTCACTGCTCAGTGCCAGGAGTTTGATCTTGACCAACTCAAGGTTGACTCAGCCTTGCATCCTTCCAAGGTTGGTAAATGGGTACCCAAATTGTTGGGGGCAATATGCCGATTCTATAAACCACTTAAAGAGGGTTGTTAAAGCACCGTGAAGTGATATATAAGTCTAAGTGCTATTGCTATTTAGGCAAATAATGAAGGGGGAGGGATTGAACATCTCTTGTTCACTGGCTCAGCTTTAAAATTGCTCTGCCTTTTAGGATGTTTCAAGTTGCTTTCAAAATCCCTGGGTGTTTCAATTCTAGTTCCATCCCTTTCTGGAGAAGAATGAGTTTTACAATTTTTCTTGGGAAAAATTGTACTTGGACCAAAATGGAAATCTAGCAGCAGATCTGAATATCATAAGTTGGTTGCTTTTCCCCAAGGAAGATTCCATCAAAGAACAAGTCGGGAGTTTGGAAAGACAGAGGCTTATTATCAACCAAGATGCTCTTTCACGGCTAAAGTTGCTCAACAAGGTGATTGAAAATATTGGCAACTTTTCTCTGTCTGTATGGTTGGTGTTTGTGTCCCCTGAAAGCGCAGGCTCAGGTATTTTTAAGAGCCCATATCTGACCAGAGTTATCTATGTCCCACTGGGAGAGGCCTCCTGCTTCTAGGAAGGTGATCTCAGGTGCTCTGGCAAAAAGGAACCCAAATGACTTGTCTGATGTGAGATTATGCCTTAATCTAGAAAAATGGACTGAAAATGACTTTGACACCCCCTCTTTCTTGAAACTTGAAATAATGATGGCCAATTTATAATGAAATGCTACTTAGATTTAGCCTTTGGCTTATGAGCCATGTAAAAACCTCTTGAATGAAATTGTTTATCTTGAATGTCAGCTACCTTAAGTCTCCCTTTGAAACAAAGAATTCTCCAAATTTTAGTAATAACAAAAATGTGGGTCTGTCTCTTCATGTCATCCAACTGGGAAACAGTAGAGGACAGGGGGTTCTGGAATGCTATGGTTCTTGGGCGCTCAAGGAGTTGGACACAACTAGCAATTAAAAACAAAACTGTAATTCTTCAATGGAAAGGACCTTGTTTTGGGCCTTAGAAAGATACCTTTCCCACACAGGGCTCCTACTCATGTCCCATGTGCTGCAAGAAGAGATGCCTGACTTATTCTTTTTGAGTGACATGTTCTGATGATTTCATCTCTACTCATCCTCACTGTAGTTCTACAAATTAGGTAGTAATGTTTAGTCTTGTTTCAATAACATGGCAGCTATATGAATTGAAAATATAAATGTACAGCTGCTAAATAGTACTTCCTTTGAAATTGACAGCCCTAGTATGTGAGGAAATTTTTCTTTATATCTCATCTGGAACAAGGATTTGGATTATTTTCAAAGGGGAGTGGCTTTGCAATATTTTATGTTTTCCTGATCTAGAGGTGAAACTCGAAAAATTAGAATATCGTGCAAAAGTTCATTTATTATAGGAATGTAACATAAAAGGAGAACCGAATATATGAGATAGACTCATTACATGCAAAGCAAGATAGTTCAAGCCATCATGTGTCATAATTGAGATGATTATGGCTTACAGCTCATGAAAACCTCAAATCCACAATCTCAGAAAATTAGAATATTGTGGAAAGGTTCAATATTCTAGGCTCAAAGTGTCCCACTCTAATCCTGGGCCTTTAAATGGTCTCTCAGACTGGTTCAGTAGGAATCACAATCATGGGAAAGACTGCTGACCTGACAGCTGTGCAGAAAACCATCATTGACACCCTCCATAAGGAGGGAAAGCCTCAAAAGATAATTGCAAACCAAGCTGGATGTTCCCAAAGTGCTGTATCAAAGCACATTAATAGGAAATTATGTGGAAGGGAAAAGTGTGGAAGAAAAAAGGTGCACAAGCAGTAGGGATGACCACAGCCTGGAGAGGATTGTCAGGAAAAGGCCATTCAAAAGTGTTGGGGACTTTCACAGGGAATGGACTGAGGCTGGAGTCAGTGCATGAAGACCGACCTCACACAGACAGATCCTGGATATGGGCTTCAATGAACAACAAAGAACGTCAGAAACGTCTTATCTGGGCTAAAGAAAAACAAAACTGATCTGTTGCTCAGGGCCAAAGTCCTTTTTTCTGATGAGAGCAACTTTTGCCTCTCATTTGGAAACCAAGGACCCAGAGTCTGGAGGAAGAATGGAGAGGCACACACTTCAAGATGCTTGAAGTCCAGTGTGAAGTTTTCACAGTCTGTGTTGATTTGGGGAGCCATGTCCTCTGCTGGAGTTGGTCCACTGTGCTTCATTAAGTCCAGGGGCAACGCAGCCATCTACCAGGAGATTTTGGAGCACTTCATGCTTCCTTGCACAGATGAGCTTTATGGGGATGCTGACTTCATTTTCCAGCAGGACTTGGCACCTGTCCACACTGCCAAAAGCCACAAAACCTGGTTCAATGACCATGGGATTACTGTGCTTGATTGGCCAGCAAACTTACCTGACCTGAACCCCATAAAGAATCTATGGGGCATTGCCGAGAGAAAGATGAGAGACATGAGACCGAATAATGCAGAAGAGCTGAAGGCCGCTATTGAAGCATCCTGGTGTTCCATAACACCTCAGCAATGCCACAGGCTGATAGTTTCCATGCCATGCCACACAGAGGCAGTAATGGCTCCAAAAGGGGCCCAAACCAAGTACTGAGTACATATGCATGCTGATACTTTTCAGAGGTCCAATATTGTTCTATGTAAAATCCTTGTTTTATTGATTGCATATAATATTTTAATTTTCTGAGATTGTAGATTTGGGGTTTCATGAGCTGCAAGCCACAATCATCACAATTATGACACATCAAGGCTTGAACTACCTTGCTTTGCATGTAATGAGTCTATCTCATATATTAGCTTCACCTTTTACATTGCATTCCTGAAATAAATGAACTTTTGCACAACATTCTACTTTTTCAAGTTTCCCCTGTATTACTCAGAAGTATCTGTCTTAAGCAGAGTTTCACTTTATTTCAATCAATCTAATAAATAAAAATTTGACAGATATTTTGGAATGAATTTTGTTTTTCTGCTTAGTCTCTTCCTCAGTCCAAATGTGTGGACAATTGTCACCCTGGATTTGTGAAACGGGCTCGGAAAGAAGAACCAATTTGCTGCTATGATTGTATTCCTTGTCCGGAGGGGACCATCTCCACACAGGAAGGTATGTTATACCAGAGGAAAAGGCATTGGATTCAACAAGATCATTTCATCCAACTTCATGTTAAAACATACATGTAACCTTAACTATTTTATTCTTCATGGCTGTTTTCCTCATGTCCAATTTATTCCATAATGGGAGGAATAAGATCTTGAAGAATAAGGCAGGAAGGGATGGAAGAACATAGTGGAATAGGCAAGATGAATTGTGCTAAAGGAAGCATCTTTTCTACTTGTCAGGTTGAAAGTTTATTTCCATGTTTACCATCTAATTCCTTTGAAAGGTGAGGAATGGTTTCAGGTCAATGTGTTTTGCTCATCAAGGAAGCCCTCAGAATGTGTAGCTATCCCATTGAGTGTCTAAACTAGGTGCAGGACTAGAAACTAAGACATTGCCACTATGTGGATCCTCAAAAGCTTGCCTATTGTTTGTTTTTGTCGTAGTTCTTGCCCTATTGAACACCCTCCCCATTGAAACCCAACAGGCCTCCCACCCTCCTAAAGCTCTGGAGGTTGTTCTTCCAGACATTGGGATGAAGTGAGGTCAATGCCAGATTACAACAATGTTGATTACCTCAATGAAGGGTGATTGTGGCATCAATTATTTTGGGTTATATTTATTTATTGTTAATAAATTAATATGTGCCTATATATTTCAGTTTACCAATTACTATGGCTTTCCTGTCTCTCAGTATCAGCTGTCATCCAAAGAAGATCTTTCTTATAAGGTGAAATGAGATACTATCAAAATAATATTGCTTACTCTCTTCTCAGATACTGAAAAATGCACCAAGTGCCCAGATGATAAATATCCAACTGGTGACAGAGTCCAATGTATCCCCAAAAGAATAACCTTCCTGTCCTATGAAGATCATCTGGGCATCATCCTGGTCTTCTTTGCTGTAGTCTTGTTTCTAACAACAGGCTTTGTTTTAGTCATCTTCCTTAAATACATAGAAACTCCCATTGTCAAAGCCAACAACCGTGACCTCTCCTACATCCTCTTGGTCTCCCTCTTTCTTTGCTTCTTGTCCTCCTTTTTCTTCATTGGCCGACCAAGGAAAGCCACCTGCCTTTTCCGACAAACAGTGTTCAGCATCGTCTTCTCAGTAGCTGTGTCTTGTGTTTTAGCCAAAACAATCATGGTAGTACTGGCCTTCCTGGCCACGAAACCGGGGAACAGGGTGAGGAGATGGTTGGGGAAGAGCCTGGCCAACTCCATCATCCTTTCTGGTTGTGCTGGAAAATTTGTAATTTGTGCAATCTGGCTGGGAGTTTCTCCTCCATTTCCTGATGTTGACCTGCACTCCCAACCAGGAGTGATCATCCTTCAATGTAATGAAGGCTCTGTCACCATGTTTTATATTGTTCTTAGCTACATGGGTTTTCTTGCTGCTATTTGCTTCACGGTGGCTTTCCTGGCCAGGAACCTTCCTGGTGCCTTCAATGAAGCCAAATTGATCACCTTCAGCATGTTGGTCTTCTGCAGTGTCTGGATCTCCTTCCTGCCCACCTACTTGAGCACCAAAGGGAAATACATGGTGGCCGTGCAGGTCTTCTCCATCTTGGCTTCTGGTGCTGGCCTGCTGGCCTGCATCTTCTTCCCCAAGTGCTACATTATCATTCTGAGACCAGATCTAAATACTAAGGAACATTTAATGATAAAAGTTGGTATCTGATCGTGAAGTAGTTTCTTAGGCTTATAAGACTTAATTATTTATTGCAAATGCACTCTTTTTGAATCGGTAATAACACCAGTTGATTCCCACCCATGTACATATACATATGCGATGACCTGGAGCATGGTATAGAGATCACACAGGAAGCTGGCAGTTCAGACTGCCCCATTATTGTTCCAAATTTCCCGCAAATGCTCAGTCCAGAAATTCATCATTTGTTCCCCAAAAATGTCCCTCCTCACAATGTCTCTTTAAGTCTCCGTCCCCAGGTGTGCCTTGTGAAGAGTTGCAGGGCGCTAAATATCAACTCATAAAATATTTCTATGGTCTTATTAGAGTTTCCAACAGAAAGGGAGGGGGAGTAGCTTGCATTCCATAAATGTTTTCAAAGATAGTTTTTAAGTGATCAAAGTTTCTCCCATGCAAAATTCTAACCGTAGAGTGTCAAGGCTCCAACAACTTCTCTCTTATTCAAGTCAAAATCTCTAACCGCATCTCAGAAAAATACATTGGTTTATTAGAAATTGCCATGTTGGCATGTACCTGGGTGAAGCTGATACTAAATTACATCATACATTTCCCCCATGACCCTGGTCTTTCCCCCACCCCATGGATGTGACTTCTCCAATGGGATACATCCATCTCCAAGAGTCATCCATCATGCTCTCCAATAACCTTTTTATGCTTCGATAACTTCGGGCTGCTGAGGTGATTATCTAGGCATTTCAAGAATGCCTTGTTGTCCACACTCACTTTTTCTGGGAGCTAAAAATACCAAAGGAGTATTTTTTTGGTTGACATTCAGCTCCCCTCTCTTCCTGAAGGTGACCTGTACAACACACACAAAAAAAACCAAACAAATTTATTACAAGTATAGAACTTAGGGTTGCCAACCTCCCCCAGGTTAGGTTGGGTTTTTTGGATAGAACCTTGTCACAAGGCAATCAGCTTGGATGTTCCTACTCTACCCATGATGTCTCTGATAAAGGGTGGCCCTTCCACTTGATTAGATATTGGAGTTGTCTCCTGTGCCACCTCAGATCGAGAATTCACTGCACCTCATAATGAGTTTGGCCTCCTATAACACGTGGTCTGGGGGTTCAAGAGGTGGTGGCCTCATGGTTGATCCCACCACAGGTTTTAAGGGGCTACTATAGAACACCGGGTGTATTTTCCCTAACAGTCGGGGCAACTTCAGTTGCACCAATGAAACGGGGACAGAAGAGGGACGAAAGGTAATACTTCATATAATTAAAATATTTTCAGACTACCATATAGAACATCATTCTATTACTGGTCGCGAGTCATATTAAGACATATCTGTAACTTGCTGTATTCAGACTTTATTGAGGAACTAAAGCTAACCACAGTGGCATAAACAAGGGTGGAACATGGAAATAACCGGATGGTGTAAGATAACTGGAAAATATGAAATGTGCTTGTTATTTCCTTTTCCCTAATCCATATATAGAAATATATGATTGAAATATATATAGTTGTCCTTATTTGGCGAATAAGGGTTAAGAATAACACCCAAGGCTTTGCTGATGTCATATCGAGTATAAAAGTACTGTATCAGGAATAAAAACCTGTATTCTCCCACCTTTAGTGGTCTTGTGTCTTAATTGGAATCAAGATTTGCTGCAATATTTCTGGCGACCCAAATGGGACGAAAGGGGCCCTGAAGTCCTCGGGGGGGGGGGGTCCATCCTGACTGCCAGGGTATCGGTGAGTTGAACAGAATATCCCAGGCTCCATCGGTCCTTTGAATCCGAGGGACTTTCTCAGACTGCTGTTCTCTGGTGGCGGTGATCGATGCTCCCAAGAGCCACTGGTTAGAGGTGAGGAGACCATGACATTGTCTGGCCAGCTGTGGAGGAAGAAGACCCTGTAGGCAATTATGAAACCTGGAGAATAATCCCTCCCTGTAAGCAGGGACCAAGGAGAGGACTGATCACCCTCTCTTAAGGTAAGGTGGGTGGAATTGTCAGGTTTGGTTGAAGGGTGAGACTACTGCGGTTCCCATTGGTGACTGTGACTGTCCAGGACCGTGGGCCAGTAGAAAGCAAGTGGCATCCACAGTTCCCATCAGAGTCCATGTGCATCCAGCTCCTTGGGTCGGGTGTGGATGTGTTCAACTCCCTGGTGTGTCTGAAAAAGCAGGGACCCCATACCCAACTCTTCAATCCCTTTCCTCATTTGTCTTGTCTGGTTACTTGGGTGGTTCATGGATCATGGAGAAAGCAAACCTGTGACCCCGCTAGAGGTTATGCTGAAACATTTCAAGGAGGCATATCAGTCTCAGGATTACAGTTATAAGTGGAGTAGGTTGAAGCTACAGAAATTTTGTGAGACAGAGTGGCCCACATTTGATTTTGGGTGGCCCCATTTAGGCAGACTTGATATTCCCATAGCAGTACAAGTACACCGTTTAGTATTCCACCCAACTTTAGGGCATCCAGACCAGGCCCCATACATAGACATCTGGCTTGGTTTGTGGAATCACCCTCCTCCGTGGCTTAGAAAGCTCAAGATGCGACGCTGTAAGGCCCTATTATCACGAAATATGTCCCTTAAAAAGTTACAGAAAGCAGTACCAGTCTTGCCCAGTTGCCCGGAGGAAGCGCCACCCCCTCCACCATATGTGCCCCCGAGTGGGTTCGATAGTGCTTCTGAGTGTGAGGAATCATCAGGGGTATCCGGCTTTATGGCCCAATTGGATCAGTTATCCCCCTATGTGAGAAGCCCCACCAAACCACCAAAGGCTGACCCATCAGTCCAAGCTGAACAGCCCCCACCGAAGGCTTCCAGGGATTCCAGGATAACACCCCCCGAGGAGATGCTGGCAATCCCAGGCCCCTCATGTGGGACCAAGCCGGTAGCTGCTACGACCAGGGCAAAGACAGAACAGGCTTCTCTCACGGCTCCTCTTAGGCGGGTGGATCAACTAGCAATAAACCACAAGAATCCTGCTGAATCAGTCACACTCTCACTATTTCAACATGTGCCCTTTACCATCTCAGACTTATTGAACTGGAAGCTACATTACGGCCCATTTAGTGAAAAGCCCACAGAGATAGCTGATTGAGTGAAAACAAAAGTGGATGCCCACAACCCCAACTGGCCAGACCTCCAACAGCTTATGGGGATCCTGTTTAATCCAGAGGAAAGGGAAAAGATTAGGAATGCGGTAACCAAAATACTGAAGCCTGACGTTAGATTAAATCACTCCATTACATTACTTTTGGAGGAAAAGTACCCATCTAGTGATCCAGACTGGGATGTCTACAAGGGCGAGGGAAAGGAAAAGCTCTGAGATCATCAGTTGTTGATAGTGCAAGCCATCCGACTTGCAGGGCAACCTGTAGTCCTCTCTGGTGTTACAGGAACCTGCTGAGAGTCCGGAAGCATTTTATACCTGTTTGATTGATGGATACCACATGTATACCCCTATAGACCCACTAGACCCAGAGAATGCTCAAATGCTGACTATGGCGTTCATCTCCCAGAGCGCACTGGACATAAGGCATAAATTGCAGAGACTTGAGGGAGCTCTTGGGAAACCCATGAGTGAACTCATGGAGGTGGCCAGAAAGGTCTTTGCTAATAGAGATACGGAGGAGGAAAGGAGGAAGGATCAAAAAATGCAACGAAAAGTTGAGCTAATGGCAGCGGCCATGATGTGGACGCCAAGAGGCAGGGGACTCCACCCACCAAGGGGCAAAGGAAATAGTCTTCTGAGGGGTGGCAAGACAGAGTTAGGATGCAACCAGTGTGCCTACTGTAAGAAACAAGAACACTGGAAAGGGCAGTGTCCTGAAAGGAACAAGGATAAAAGGCCAGAAGCAGAGGTGGCCTTCTTCCAAGGAACCTCAGCTTTGTAGTGGAAAATGGCCTAAGAAGACCCCTAGAAAGGGGCCGAGGAAGGCAAGATAATAGGAGAGGTTTAGGGAGAGCTCCCTTAATAGG
Source organism: Pseudonaja textilis (assembly GCF_049901715.1). Classification (NCBI taxonomy): domain Eukaryota; kingdom Metazoa; phylum Chordata; class Lepidosauria; order Squamata; family Elapidae; genus Pseudonaja; species Pseudonaja textilis. The sequence continues at coordinate 10,734,640 of NC_141991.1, forward strand.
TTTGGCAGAGGTAAAAGAATGGGATTGAGGCTGACCGGGTTCAGAAAGCCTCCCAGAACCTATGGTCAGGCTAAATATTGGAGGCAAACCTGTAACTTTCCTGGTTGATACTGGAGGAACACAGTCGGTTCTTTTTTTAAAAAAAAATAAATTTTATTGATTTTCCAATACAATACAAAGACAAACAAAACATAAAATATAATGACATAGGAATTTTTTTTTTCTTAAAAAGCCAATACAACAACTTATTTAAAGACAGAATTATTCCAAATTATCACATTTCCATATAAACACAATTTAGTATATATATTTACCTTATCTATTCAACTTCATATCTTATCCCAACTTCTCTTTATTACTCCCTTTCCTTCTATTTATTCAAATTATATCTCTTTAACTTTAGATTGTATACATTTTTTATATCCATCTGTCTTATACATTTTCATTATTCTCTTCCAATAAAAAACAAACAAACAAGACATAAAACATAAAAACATAAACATCTTTTCTGAAAGTTGCTTGATCCCGGGTTAAAACTCATCGTACAGACACCTCTTCAAAAATCATGTTCCTTTTATATATCATTCCATCTCTTATTACCGTTTTCCATTTTCTATATAGCTTCTTCCTCTTTTTAACTCTCTTAATTTTATTCTACTCATCTCAGTTCAAGTCATAATACTTAACATTCTTTGTCTGTTCTCAACTATCCATTCATTTTTTCTCTTTAAACAAAACCTCTCCTGTACACTAATTAGAGTATGACGCCTTTAACTCTTTCCCCTAACCTGATAATACTTAATATCACACATAACTTGTATTGGGATTCTGTTTAGCACATCCTAAAGTCACACAATATATTATATAAAGAGAAAAAGAAAAATTTTAATCGTACCTATTAATACTTATTTATATATTTATATCTTAAACATTTTGTTCTAAAAATGCCTATAATGACACAATCTTATGTACCTTACAGAATCCCTTTTTCAATTAAATTTACCCATTGTCTATAAATAAATTTTGTTTCTTCAAATCTTGCTTCCCATCATTGAGACTTCTCACCCCTTCCTTTCTCCCTTGCTTATTCTTTTCCTTACCCTGTTCACCCCTTTGTCTTTCCACCTCCCTTTTCTTCTTGTGCTTTCCCCCTTCCTGTTGTTTCCTAATCTTATATCCACCCTTCAACTCATTTTTATCTTTTTGGTTGTTTTTTTAAGTTTTAAGATCCCTTTTTCCTTTTCCTCTTCCTCCTTCTTCTCCCCCAATAGGGTCACATGTTCATCAAAAATAGTTCCTTCTTTGTCCCAATTATCCTGCTGCGCAATCAAATCTCCATAGGAATGCACCGCCATTTCTAGAGATTGAAAAAGAATGTCCAAGGTATCTTTCCAGTCTTCCTTTTTATATTTTAGATATTCAGTTTTAAATTCATCCAAAAGTGGTGCCATTATGAAGAGGAAAATTTTTTCCCAAAACAACCACCCGAGTGTTTTTAAACAACAAAAAAAAAAATTCCCAAAAGATGCCAGAACCCCCCCAGTCTTCACCACCTTCTACAAAGGTGGCTTAGCCCCAGAGCCAAGTGGCTCGAGGCACTCAGGCAGTGAACACAGGCAGAAACCGTGCACAGTCATGGAATCCTGCCTGCACTGAAGCACCACAAGCCGGAAGTGTCCAACACAGTCGGTTCTGAGTCAGCCCTTGGCCCAGACATCCCAGCACAGCATCCAGGGTGCAAAGAGAAGCATACTGCAGGGACCTTTTCTAGAACCCCTTGTATGCACATGGAAGGACAGGCCATAACACATCAGTTTGTGTATATGCCCGACTGCCCTATTCCATTATTGGGAAGTGATCTACTGTGCAAACTTGGGGCACAGATCTCTTTTGAGGAGGATGGGACCATGAAAATGGAGTATGGGAAAGTAAACCTGTCCGTACCCCTAGAAGAGGGATGGTGGCTCACGGTCGCCAGGGACATTGGAAAGGGGGGTGAGGATAAATGGAAGCAGTTTAATGTTCCTTGGTTGTGGTCAGAGGACAACCCCCTGGCTTTGCTGTCCACCACCCTCCTATTTAAGTGGAAGAAGCATCAATGAAGGTGCCTGTGAGAATCAGACAACAGGCATACCCCAGGCATATCATGCAAGCCACCCAGGACATTATTGATCTATATTTGGAACATAATATTCTAGTGCCTACTGAGTCACCATGGAATACTCCGATACTACCCATCCCAAAGGGGGAAGGCCGGTTTAGGCCGGTTCAGGATTTAAGGGCCGTGAATTTTGCCACAGTGACCATCCACTCGGTGGTTCCAAATCCATGTTATACTGGGCCTTATCCTTCAAGCTGCCACATGGTTCTTCATTATAGATCTGAAAGATGCCCTTTTCACAATACCAATACATGAGAATCGTCAACACTTATTTGCTTTTGAATGGGAATACCCCACCACTGGTCGAAAGCAACAGTACACCTGGACCAGGTTGCCCCAAGGCTTTAGAAACTCACCAATTCTTTTTGCAGCTGCCTTAGCTAAAGATTTAGAGGCATTAAGCACACCACCCCCTGATGTGGTGTTGCAATATGTAGATGACTTATTAGTTACTGGACATACTGAGGATGCTTGCTGGAGCAACAGGCATGAGTTGCTGTCCCTTTTACAGGACTTGGGATATAAAGCCACTCGGAAGAAGGCTCAGCTAGTATCACAGAAAGTTTGATACTTGGGTTATGATATAGAACAAGGAAAACGTACCCTGGGCCATGAGCGCAAGGAAGCCATATGCCAACTCGCCACATCTACAAAGAAGAGGGATGTGAGAGGATTCTTCGGGGCTGCTGGGTTTTGTCATAGATGGATTCGCAACTTCAGTCTTACAGCGAAACCCTTATATGAAGCTACAAAAGGAGCTGATAGAGAGCTCTTACAATGGGGAAAGCAGGAAGAAGCTAGCTTCCAATCAGTTAAGCAGGCTTTGTTACAAGCCCCTAGTCTAGGCCTCCCGGACTTGGAAAAACCATTTCAATTGTTTGTGGATACTACACAAAATGTAGTGGTGGGTGTCCTCACCCAAACTATAGGAACATGGCACCGCCCTGTAGCATATCTTTCCAAGCAACTTTCAAGGTGGTTGCTGGGACCTTCATTTTTACTCAAGAAGCCAGTAAATTAACAATTGGACAATACCTAGATATCTACATCCCCCATGCCCTAAAATCTGTACTGGAAATAAAGGGCCACTTGTGGTTAACTAACCCTCGAATGTTGAAATACCAAGGACTCATCACTCATAACCCTGTGATTAACATCATCCAATCCACCACATTAAATCCTGCCATGCTACTGCCTGAACCCAATACTGAACTTACTCATGATTGTATCCATACAATAGAGGAAACCTATGCTAGCTGCCCAGACATGACAGATATACCTCTCCCTACTCCAGATTACACCTTATTCACAGATGGCACTAGCTACCTACAGGAGGGAATAAGAAAGGCAGGCTACACAGTAGTTACTCTAGATGATGTATGGGAAGCAGAGCCCCTTCCACCTGGGACAAGTGCACAGCTCGCAGAATTACATGTATTAACCAGAGCCCTAGAGATGGCCAAAGGGCTAAGAGTGAACATTTATACAGACTCAAAGTATGCTTTCCTCACGGTTCAAGTCCATGGGGCCTTATATAAGGAAAGAGGACTTATCACCGCAGGAGGCAGGGATATTAAATATGGTTCCCAAATACTACGTCTCCTAGAAAGCATATGGACCCCACAGGAGGTAGCAGTCATGTACTGCCGGGGATACCAAAAGGTAGTCACAGACATACAAAAGGGAAATGAGAAGGCAGATAGAGTAGCACGTGAAGCTGCCCAAAAGGTACCCACCTCCACAGAAAAGTACCTCGCTATTTGGGAGCCAACTGATCACCACCAGCCCCACTACTCTGAGGATGACATGACCAAGGTTGAGGCACTTGAGGCACACCTAGAGGGGGATTGGTGGATCCTACCTGATAAAAGGGTTTTTATACCGCAAATATGGCCTGGGATATCGTGAGCCAAGTACACCAACAGCTGCACTTAGGACAGACGGCTCTGACAAAGGTGCTGAAAAGGGAATTAAAGATAAACAAAAGAAGTAGTATAGCAGCCAATGTATGTGCCCAGTGTGAGGTTTGTGCAGCTAATACTCCCTGACAAGGTCTGCAACCACCCCCGGGCCACCAACTGAGAGGCTGCTACCCATTCAATTCTTTAATGGTTGATTTCACTGATATGCCTCACTGTGGCCCTTACAATTTTTTTTTTAATTTGATTTGATTTGTCAATTGTTTACAAGATAATAAGTATAAGTGTATACATATATAAGTGTATGAATACATGAGATGGGTACATATAAGAAAAATAAAAGAAACAATAGGACAGGGACGGTAGGCACATTGGTGCGCTTATGCATGCCCCCTAGAGACCTCTTAGGAAAGAGGTGAGGTCAATAGTAGACAGTCTAAGATTTGCGGCTTTGCTCCTCATTAGGAGGGCTTCTCATTGAGTCCAATGCATCAAGAAAGAGACCAAGCCAATTCAGTCTTGGATGAGCAGCCCCGAACAAGCGCTCAAGGAAGCTCTTTTATTGAACACACATTGTTAAACATCACAAAAGAGAGAGTTCAGTCTACTTTACATGTTAAAAGAGTGGGGGGGTCTCAGTGGATACATTGTAGCGCCCAATCACAGTGCTTAAGGGATACAAAGTAACCAATCCGCGCCTGCAGTCCAGCCAGTAGCCCAAGGTGGGCAGCATCCTTTTGTTCCTGATACCTGCTTTCAGCCTACGTGAGGTCTTGCAGGTATCGAAACTCCTTTGCCTATGTAAGGCTTGGCATATGCCCAGGCTGTTAGATGTGGATTCGCTGCTGCATCTCCTCTGTTTTAGTTTTACGCAGAGGGATTTCTTCTGGTTCTTCGCTATAGCCCATACAGAAGCCTGTGTGCATGTTCTCATTGGGGTCCTCTGAGGGTATAGCTTTGTACAGAGATTCTTTTTCCCAGAGGGCATTGACCTGTGCAATGGCGCGTTTTTCTGCTAGCAGTGACAGACTATTGGAGATGGTGCGAACAAAAATTGGTAATATACATGGAAGAATGACACACCCAGCAGCAATAATACCTATGAGCGCTACTATAGCTTGTAATCCTGGCAGTTTTGGGAGCCAGGAGCCAAAGATATTTTTGAGGTCCATATCTCGTCATACTTGATCCAGATTTTAGGTTAATTGTCGCATCTCAGTAGTTAACTGCGCTACGACTTTGCCAACCTTGTTAATTTGAAGACAGCAATTTGTGAGATTAAACCTTCCACATACCCCCCCCTTCCTACAGCTTCCCTTTTTATGCGAGACAACATGTCATAAACAGGAATGCCTAGTCCCTGCTTCACTGAGATTGGAAGGAGGAAGAAGGAAGGTCTTATCCATCCCAATACACATGACCCTTGCCAATCTGCTGGGAGGGATGGGTAGGCTAGGTTGCCGCGGATCCAATACATGTCATTGGGTGCAGTCCAGTTCTGGGAGGATGAAGTGTCCCTGAGATAAGGGAGGAGGGTTGTGTTGAATTTTGTGGGTGTGGTAGTAGCATTATCAGGTGCTGTCCAATTCCGGTAGGAGATGTCCCACGTACCTAAACAAAGGAGATGTCCTACCGGAATGGACCTGTTTCGGGAGAAGCAGTTTCTACCGATTAGATTGGTAGTAATTGTCCAGATAAGGGGGTTGGGGGCAGTTCTGGCTGTTATGTTTCCTATAGAAGACATGTTGTTGAACAGTGATGGTGAGGCTTCTAAGGCTTGCCATGGCCACTGTTCTCCTGTGGTGGTTCCCCCGCAGACAAAGCAATTGGTTATTGCAAGTTGTTTTGCAATTTTTTCTGCCATGTCCATGAATAGGTTTTTTGCTATTATGCTGGTATCAGAGGCTTTATCTAACTTTCTTAAATTATTATACACCAACCAGCCTAATGATGTTTCCTTACCCTCATATATCACTTCTGTTTTTATAGTAATGTAGGTGTTTGGGTCTGCTCCTATGCTATCGATCCCTATATCATAGGTATCCATGGCGGGGTGTTGTCTGGAGATAGTGATCTCTACCTTGTTGTCCTTGGTAGACCCTGATACTCGTTTAAAATGTGACAGATGATTGCAGCCTGAGTACCCTCCCCCAGTGCAATCACAGACACAAGACCAACCCGAGCATTCAATGGAGCCCCCACAAGGGATCCAATGATTAGGGTTTCCTACGGCCCAATTGATGGGTGTGGGAAACAAATACTTATGATCATGAGCATATTTGGTTTTCCAATCATCTGACCCACAAGGATATCCCCCTGGTTTGGAACAAGCAATGCAAACATCAAAAGTTAAGACAATTGGGTCAGTACCATCCTTAAGCACAGTGGTGTGATTTAGGTAGTAAAGTTTTCCCTCCCCTTCAGAATCGGCTCTGCCAGAGGCTTTTGGAAGTCCGGCCCACAAAGTAACATTGAGGCGAACAGCCATCTTGGGGTCATAGCAAATAGTTTTTGAGTTCATTTTGCATAACTGATACATAGTCCCGTTATTCTGGCAAGTTTTCCCAGTAGAAAGGCATCTCTGTGGTTGCTGGGTATGGTAAATGAGAGTCAGCTGAGTGAAGCCTGCTTGTGTGGTTTTGGTCAAGCAGGGGGTGCAGTCATCTGGTTTGGTGGGTTTTTGTGATCTTTTAATCCTATGCAGAAAAGGGGGGTTCTGAATATGAGTGTCAGGCTGATTCATTAATTGTCTGTGATGATGATGAGGTGAGTGAGGTCTGAGGATTGTCCAGGAGCTGTAGGTGTTGCGCGTAGAATCATGGAGGCGTCGACCTGAACAATAGTAGGTGGTTGCAGTGGGATGGGATATGAGGAGTGTAGCTCGAGGGGGTTGTTCAAAGGTGTTGACCTGGAAAGAGGCATTGCTGGAGATGTAGGACCATAGCTGAGGAAGTGTTGACCATCTGAGATAAGGGGGAAAAATGTCCCAGGATGCAGTGCAGGTCAGCAGGAGGGGGGTGTCTGGCATGAAGTATGTTACTCTGGATGGAATGGAAACTTTGGAGGTGTGTGCAGCAAGGAGGAAGAGGAGGAGGAGGGTCAGCGAAGCAGCAGGGCAGATCAGGTTGATATGTCTGCAGCTGGTGGTTTTGCTACCTTGGGGTGGTATGGTCTGACGTGCCATCCAGGAACCCACAGGACACGATCTGGAAGCTGGATAGCTGCGTAGCCGCGACCCCAGGTGAGGAGATCAGCAGGACCCTTCCAAGCAGGGTCTGGCAGTTGGCAGTAGTATACCTGTGGTTTGGGAAAATCAGGGGTGGGGGGGGAGGAAAAGTGTTGTTCCGCTGCTGTCATAGCAGGGGTGCCAGAGAGATTGAGGAAATTAAGCGTATAAAGGCAAGGATTAAGGGTGTTTTGCATTGCCGGGAGGCCAAGGGTTTTTTTCCCTTTGGTCAAATGTCATTCTAGCGCTGTCTCTAAAGTTAAATTGGCTCTCTCTGCCAGGGCTTGTCCCTGGCTGCTGTAAGGGATCCCAAATTTGTGGGTGACCTGCCACTTAGAGCAAAATTCTGACATAGCCACACTAGTGTATGCAGGACGACTGTCTGTTTTTATTTCGTTTGGGCGTCCCAACGATGCAAAGGTGCGAATGCAGTAGTTAATGACATGTTTAGAGGCTTCTCCTCTCTGCGGGGTTGCCATTATGAACCCTGAATAAGTATCAATTGTGACATGCAGGTACTTCCAGGGGGCAAATGGAGGAAACTGACTAACGTCCATTTGCCATAATTCACAGGCTTTCAACCCACGGGGATTTACTCCTAAGGGGATGGAATTGGCTTGCTGACTGCAGGTGGGGCATTGCTGTCTGATGGCTGAGGCTTCTGCCATGGTAAGGTTAAAATGTTTCATGAGGGCTTTGGCATTTTGATGAAAGTAAGAATGGCTTTCCCAGGGAGTTAGGGTGTGCGTGGTCATAATACCTGCAGCCGCTTGATCAGCCACGTCATTGCCTTCCTGGAGAATTCCTGGAAAAGGCTGGTGGCTGCGAATGTGGGCTACAAAGAGAGGGTGTTGTTGTTGTGCAACAAGCTGTTGCAGTGTAACAAAAAGAGAGAGAAGGTTCTTGTCAATAGCGGGAGAGAGGTAAGAGTCGTGGATGGTAGAGACTATTTGGGTAACATACAGGCTGTCCAAGATCAAGTTGAGGGGTTCGCTGAAATTTTGGAGGGCTAGTATGGTTGCAGCAAGCTCAGCCCTTTGTGGTGAAGTCTGCATAGGGGTGGTTTTGGTGTGCCATGCTCCATTCTTTTGCCAAGCGCATGTCCCTCGTTCCTTGCTGCCATCAGCAAATATAGTCAGGGCACTGAGGTTGTTTGCTGATGGGAGAGGAGAAGGAGATGGGTATGGTTTGAATGATCTGAAAACGTGGGTCAGTGGGTGGGTGGCAGGAGACTAGCCCAGGCCAGTCGGATAAGGCCAACTGAAGCTCCTGGGAGTTTTGGAATAGAGGTTCCCAAATTTGCAGCGAGAAGGGGATAAAAAGTGTGGAGACATCTATCCCCATGAGTGCTTTTGTGCAGCTCCTGCCCTTTACGATTAATTGAGCCAATTGAGCTGGTTTGGAAGTGATGGAGCATCGGGGCTTGTGGGAGAGATGGATCCACTCTAATATGTGAGCTTTTGGTCCTTTTGGGTCACTGCTGTGGTCATGAGCCTTGGGGTGGCTAGAATGACCATATCTAGAGGAGTATTGGCAGCGGCCCTATCCACCCATATTCTACGTATGTTCTCTTCTACATTGGTCAGTGCTTGAAGCTGAGGTTGCTGCAAGGATATTTTGTCAGCGGGCCCTTTTCCCCAAGTAAGGGCTTCGAACAGTGGGGAAAGAGTGTCAGTGGTTAGTGACAGGAAAGGTCGGGCCCAATTAATGGTGCCCAGATATTGTTGAAGCTGAACCAGGGTAGGTTGAGGAGGCAGAGAGAGTGAGGGGAGTGAAGGATAGGCAGTAGTTGAGAGCATTTTCTAGCCTAGATATGCATAGGGAGTCAGCACTTGTACCTCTTCAGGCGCTATGTGCAAGCCTCCCTTTGCGAGGATGGCTTTCAGGAAAGAGAATGAAGCAAACACTGTACCTGGGGGTCCAGGAGCAGCAACAAGGATGTCATCCATGTAATGATACACCAGAAATTGTGGATAGGCAGAATGATAGGGTAACAGAACCTTATTTACATAGTGCTGACACATGGTGGGGCTGTTGAGCATGCCCTGAGGTAGGACTTTCCATTGAAAGCGAGAGGAGGGAGAGGAGTTATTCAAGCGAGGCAGAGTAAAGGCAAACAAGGCGCGGTCAAGTTCATGCAGTGGGATAGAAAAAAAACAATCCTTTAGGTCAACAACCATGAGATCAAATTTTTCAGGGATGATATTGGGATTTGGCAGACCACATTGTAATGCCCCCATGTTTTGTGGATTGTCCCTAGCCCTACATTGTGCTTTGATGTGGCCTGGTTTCCCACAATTGAAGCAATTCCCAGCCGGCCTGTTTTGAGAATTTGCTTGCTGCAGGGCCATTGCCAGGTGCTCCATATTGTAGGAAACAGTCCCCACGATTCTGCAAGCCTTTAGATAATCTGAGAGGGAAGCCCCCCCCTCGGGCAGCCAGAGGCTGCAGAATCCTTTTGCAATCCTCATTTGCATTCTCAAAGGCTAATTTCAACAGAAGCTCTCTGTGGGCCTCTCCATTTGAAATTTGCCTCTGGACAGCCTTTTGGAGAAAAAAGGAGGTGCTGATGGTGTCAATGAGTCCTCTGACATACGGTGCCTGAATGGCATACATGGCCACAGCTTGTTTTAAATCTCTAATTAATTTCATGGATAAGGGCTCAAGCCTAGGCACCATATTCCCAGCTCCATTCCCCACATATTCTATGGGGCAGAGGGAGAGCTCCTCTAGGGTAAGAGAGCCCTCCTTGCGCCCCTGTGCCATGGCTTGTGCAACTGGTCCCATGGGTGTCTGATCCCCCGCAGGATTTAATTTAGGAGGAACCAAGGGTTCAGGAGCTGTGGGGGAAGAGGATTCCAGTGAGAGAGTGTCTTTGGTTTTGGTCTCAGCAGCATAGGGAGGGGGACCTCCCGCAGGGGGTGTGTGTGTGCCAGCATTAGTCAGTGCTGAGCTGTGAACTTTTAAGCATTCCAATATTATCCGCCAGGTGGTTAAAATCTTTGGCGGAGACCTGGGAGTATCATGAAAAAAGTCACCCAAACATTGCCATGTGGAGACTTTTAAGGACCCCTTTTCCAGATAAGCCGGACACTGCATGTGCATGTACTTTAAAAGGGCTATGAGGTCCTTTTTAGTTGGAGCTGGGAGTGTTTTGCCCTGACTCCTAAGAATCAAAATTGAGCTCTTCGTTAATTCCCTTAATTCCTGCAGATGCACCATCTGCGCTTTAGAGAATTTCCCACCCATACTCATCTGAAGGGAGGATTTTCTCCTGGGGAAGGATCCGTGACACGAGACAGCGTCCCTGGGTTGCAACTGGCTCGTCCGGCCAGGTGAGATGGGAGGTCGAAGGTGGGCGGGTCTGCTTCTTTTCAGCAGATCATGTCAGGGTCACCAGATGCGGCTTTGCTCCACATTAGGAGGGCTTCTCATTGAGTCCAATGCATCAAGAAAGAGACCAAGCCGATTCAGTCTTGGATGAGCAGCCCCGAACACGCGCTCCGGGAAGCTCTTTTATTGAACACACATTGTTAAACGTCACAAAAGAGAGAGTTCAGTCTACTTTACATGTTAAAAGAGTGGGGGGTCTCAGTGGATACATTGTAGCACCCAATCACAGTGCTTAAGGGATACAAAGTAACCAATCTGTGCCTGCAGTCCAGCGAGTAGCCAAAGGTGGGCAGCATCCTTTTGTTCCTGATACCTGCTTTCAGCCTACGTGAGATCTTGCAGGTATCGAAATTCCTTTGCCTACGTGAGGCTTGGCATATGCCCAGGCTGTTAGATGTGGATTTGCTGCTGCAAAGATTAAAGTTTTTGGGGTTTGGGGAAGAAACTACAGAGTCGGGTAGAGTATTCCAGACATTGACCATTCTGTTGCTGAAGTCGTATTTCCTGCACTCAAGCTTGGTGAGGTTAACCTTGAGTTTGTATCTGTTGTTTGCTCTTGTGTTGTTATGGTTGAAGCTGAAGTATTCATTGACAGGAAGGACATTGCAATGTATGATTTTATATACCATGCTTAAATCAGACCGAAGATGGCGTAATTCAAGGTTTTCAAGTTCTAGAATTTCAAGTCTGGTGGCATAAGATATTCTACAATGAGTAGAGGAGTGGAGAACTCTTCTTGTGAAATATTTCTGGACTTTCTCAATTGTGCTAATATCAGATACGAAATGTGGGTTCCGGACTGATGAGCTGTATTCGAGTATTGGTCTAGCAAATGTTTTGTATGCTCTAGTTAGTAGTGTGATATTACCAGAGAAAAAGCTACGTAGGATTAGGTTAACAACTCTTAATGCCTTTTTGGCTATGTAGTTGCAGTGGGCTCTAGCACAATGTGCTATTAGTTATTGTGTGCACATATGCAGGGTGGCCTGAGTGCATACCAACATGCACCAAAAAGGCCAGTGAAGTCGCAAGGGCATTACTCCACATTGTAATCCCTAGATATGGGCTACCCTCTAGAATCTCATCTGATAATGGCCCTGAGTTTATTCACAAAGCGACTCAGCAATTAGCTAGGGTATTGGGTATCAACTGGAAACTTCATTGCAGCTTTCATGCTCCCTCTGGTGGCAGGGTAGAGCAGACTAATAGAACTATTAAGGAAAAACTTGCCAAAATATGTCAGGAATCTCATCTCAAATGGACAGATGCTCTGAGTATAGCTTTAGTTGCCGTAAGGTGTGCACCTCGGAAGGATGTCTTGATCTCCCCATTTAAATTGCTATATGGGCGAGTCTCTAATCTGGTCTGCTTAAATATTCAAAAGGATGTGCTGATATCAGACACTATTATGTTTAAACAATTACAGGCCCTTAATGATGTAGTCCACAAGTTGCAACAATATGTGTTTACTTGTAAATCCGATATATTGGTAATCACTCCACATAACATCCGCCCGGGACAAGAGGTCTGGGTAAAAGATTGGAAACGGGAAACTTTAAGTCCAAAATGGAAAGGGCCCTATACTGTAGTTATGTGCTCTCTCCTTGCTGTTAAGGTAGCTGAAATAAAATCATGTATTCACTGGTCCTGAGTTCAATTAGCAGCACCTACCCATTGGGAAGTTGAATCCTGCTTGGATTCTCCATTTAGAATAGTTCTGTGAAAAGTGAAGAGGAATATCTCCCCTAGTGGTGACACACTGGAAGCTGTCCCTCTACTTACGGGAGATGAAGAGGAAATGGTCTCCCCTTGTGGTGATGCCCCGTAAGCTGCCCCTCTACCAATGGGAGACAAAGACCAAGAGACCCCTGTAGATGTTACCTCGGAAGCTAACGTCCAACAAACAGGTTTCCCTTGGAAGCTCAGGTCTCACGTCAAAAGCAGGGACTAGTCATCTACGGGAAGGGGGCATTGGTGAGAACAGGCTGACACCTCAAAATGGAAACAAATCAAAGACTGAGAGAAATGGCATGTATCGGCAGGGGACTTATGCCCTCTGTCTGGATCGTGACCATCTTACTGGTAATCATTTTTGTCCTCAACTCCCTATACCTGTATGGTGTATTGGTAAGGAAGGACAGTAAGGAAACTCCCCTAGATGTAAAAGAGGTGGAGGAATGGTACTCACCTGACCCGTCTGAAGATACAGAGCCCCCCTACATAGATGATTGAAAAGAGATTAGACCATGTAATATGTGTTTTATGGTACTAACTACTGGGAAACACTTCATTTACAGTGTAACTAGGGATTCGAATTGTTCCACTACCAACCTTCCCCAATGTGAGTATGAGGGGACAAGATACTGGCAATGTGTGTACAACAATACCATATTGGGCCACATTCTCCGCACCCCCTGGGTACCCATAAGACACGTTCGGTTCACTCATGCTTCTGGCCATATTTTGCAAAATGAGAAAAATCCCGCTTGTGAAAAGTCCTTGGATGACAAGGGAACATTGTCTGCATACATCGGAAAGCCGCCCTCATGCAGTAATTTTAACATAACATCTAACTGTTATTACCTCTTATATACAAAACAGGGAGGTACACAGAACACACTAGTCCACGAATGCTCAGGGGTTCATGGTATACAATGTTATACAGAGGCTCCACAGGATGACCCAGCTCTTAATTCTGGTTCATGCTCCCAGTGTAAAGATGGCAAAGGAGGCCTTACATATGTAATAGGTAAACCAGCCTCCTGTATGGATTTCACTCTGCCCCAGTGTAAAGACTCAACCTGGGGCCCTCCTACTTCCTGCAATGGCACTAAGTGTATGCGTATAATTAAGGTTACCACCTTAGTTAAACAGTGCCGAGGCAGGGAGGGTCTCTTCTGCTATACCGACGGCGAGGCCATACCCACTAATGTTTGGAGGAACCCTAGATGGCACCCCATTGTTCTGCCACCTAGGGCACCACAGCCGGCTAAACCACAGGGCCTGGTAGGACCAACAAAGGGCTGCCCATAAGGACAGCCAGGGTCCCATCTAACACGAATCCGTTGTGTCCCAGTAATTGCACTGTGTGTCTCAAGGTTGTCTTAAAAGGTAAAGTCATCACCACTACCCTAGTGTATCATACCTACTATAGTTGTACCAGAACACCCACCCCTTGCTGTTATAATGGAACCTGGTATTTCATCTGACCGCAAAAGAACGAATGTTATGATCCTAAGGCAAAACTGGCCCAGACCTGGTTGGTGGCCAGAAGTCGGGGAGATCAAAATGGCCCAATAATTACTCAGACACGGATTCTGACACCTAGTAGCCCAGGCACCATTCTGTTTGATGTCTGTAAGGTGGCCCAATGGCCCACCTCCTGTGGGACCACCTTGTCCTGGCACAGAACATATTCCTGATTTGATGTTTATATTTTCCCATACCAATACCCTGGAGAGTGGGGAAAATGGGACTGCAGCAGCAATGTAGGTGAAAGGTTCTGCCCATATTGGAGTTGTGTCCTTTGGGCCACATATACAAACTCGGGAAGAGGAACCATCGCCACATATAGTGGGCGCTTCAAACAAAGGACTGCACAATTTATAACTGTAATTCAGTCAACATCACTATACCTAATCCCCAAACCTGGATTTCAAAATATGGCCCAACTGGGTATTAGATTATATGCGAAGGGAACTGACCCTGGGGGCATCATCCACCTATCTATTGAAACTAGATTATTTGCCTCCAATGCACACTCCAGGTATTTTTCTGAGTTTTGGCAAGAGGTGGACATAGAGTTTCAGTCTTCACATGAGGCACGCAACCTCTTTCTTGAATTAGCATCCACGATAGCTTGTACCTTTAATGTTACAAACTGTTACGTATGCGGTGGGACCAAAATAGAGGATCAGTGACCCTGGGCAGCACAAGAATGGAACTATTCCATGGCTTACAACTTATCAGCCATGCCAGTACATCAGCCGCTCTCCAGGTGGGAGTTGACTAATCCCATCATTGCACAGTGGTGCTTGCTAATACACAGGGAACAGGTCCCGTGGTAGGGGAAACTGAATGCTTGGAGGTTCATGAATGGAATCAGTCTACAAAATCCTGGAGTTATTGGCCTAATAAAATGCATCACTTCTGGGCCAATTTTACACTGCAAAGCATGACTGACGCCCCACCTGGGGTACATTGGATATGTAGAGATGTGGCCTATAGCTCCCTCCCTCCTAATTGGAGAGGAGCATGCACCTTGGGCATTATTAACCCCTCCTTCTTTATGCTACCTTTAAATATACCCCAAGTAATGAATTCTAATCAATGGCAGAGTAGGAGACTACAGGCAGACTACAAAATAGGGGACTGGGGCGGATGATGAGTGGCCCCCTGAATGTATTATTCATTATTAGGGCCGGCTATTTGGGCCGCTGACGGCATTTGGGGGTACCGTACCACAATTTACATGCTTAATCGAATCATTAGGTTCCAAGCTGTTGTTGAGCTTATTGCCAATGAAACAGCTCAATCTTTGTGTACCTTAGCTGTCCAGCAACGGAAATTTAGGGATTCAATATATCAAAATCACCTGGCTCAGAGGGACTTCCGGTTGCAAGGCTTCGGCGGTGGCAGGAATCCACTTCTCTGCAGGTCCCTGCTGTGCTCGCCGCTGAGGTACCCCCGATCCAACTGGATTTGGGGGTTGTCACTACCCCGAGGGGCAGCGGAAGACAGAGGAGATCTGGGCATGTGTCTGGGGATATCGCACCCCCTTTCCCCAGCTGGCTAGACTCCTTTCTCCTGAGGCAGTGGAGCGGCTGTCAGTAATGGCAGCCACAAAGAAATCTTCAACCGATTAAGTTTGTTCAGGAGGAAGAGCCAGAAGGAGAAGTTGTCTTGGCTGTACCAGGACATTAAGCTACTTTCAAAACACCCTGGAAACCTGACTTTTGGATTGATACTCTTAGGGATACACCCCAGCAAGATCTGCAGGGCAGTCAGGCAGGCAGGCAAAATATGTGAGATAAGTGTTGTGTAGCTTACACTCAGTAAACCATACACAGTGCCAATTAAAGTAGTTTTATTCCAGCAAGAGTTAAAAGCATAGTCAAAACAGTCCATATATCATACACTTATGTCAGTCCGTCCAGGGAGTATTCATTTGCAAATTCCAATGTCAAAAATGGTCAGTACACTTACAAAATAACAGTCCGGTAATTTATCTCCTCACAGTAGAGAGAGATATGCAACAAAGGTCAGAAACTCCTTTCTTCCTTTTGCAACTCCAGTAATTGCCAGCAAAGCGTCAGGGAATCGTCAGGGTCTCATCAGCATCTCTTGCTAGCTCTTATGGTGGTTTCACACCACACCCAAAATACATGTTTTGCATTTAAAGTAACACACACTTTAAACTAAGAATCATAGCTTATATATATATTATCTTACCCAAACTAGTTAGGTGACCAATGTTATACCTAACAGATACATTTGTTTCCAAAAAAAATTGTTATAATGGCAAAAGTGCTGAAGGAAAGTTCACTCCCCTTCCTTATGAAGAGAGCAAAGGAGCACAGAAAAACCTGCTTTTTAAAGGTAAAAATAAGCTCTTTGTTACAAGTGGGAAGGAGAGGACTTAAAAAATTTTTTTTAAAAAACTTTGTTGGAGGAGATGCCTTGAAAATTATAAGACCATCAATTAACTGTAATACAGCTTTTAAAATACATTTGGGATTTTGTCCCTGGAGGAAAAATTGTAAAGAGAAGAAGAGGAAATAATTTTTGTTTGTTTGGATTGTTTGATAACTTTGACATTTGGAAATTACTTTAAGATTGAAAACATCTGGGTTGTTTTTAAAAATTTACAATGGCACCATCTGTGGATGAACTAATAATGGAATATGAAAAATTAAAAGAAAGATAGCAAAATGGCAATGATTCCTTGGGAGCTGCCTTTCACTTTTTAGAAATGGCGGTTTCTACATACCAGCAAATACTTGAGGAAGAAGGAGAAGGAGAAGAAGAAGAAGAAAAGGAAGAAGCCATCTTTAATGGACTAAAAAGTTCGATTAAGAAAGAAAATGGGAAGAGAGGAAGGAAAAATGAGAATTTAAGATTTAATAAAACAACCAAGAAAAAGAAAAATAGGGTGAAAAAAGGGTACAATGTTAGAAAGCAATTGAAAAGAGAATTACAACAGAGAGGGGAAGTTAAAAAGAGGGAGGCTGGGGGTGGGGGGGCAAAAAGACCAGACTGGAGAAGAAAGGGAGGGAAAAAGGGAAAAAAAGCCATGGGCTAGAACAAGATCTCAAAAAGCAATTTCTGGACTTTCTCAATTGTGCTAATATCAGATATGTAATGTGGGTTCCAGACTGATGAGCTGTATTCGAGTATTGGTCTAGCAAATGTTTTGTATGCTCTAGTTAGTAGTGTGATATTACCAGAGAAAAAGCTACGTAAGATTAGGTTAACAACTCTTAATGCCTTTTTGGCTATGTAGTTGCAGTGGGCTCTAGCACTTAGATCATTGGAGGTGAGTATTCCAAGGTCCTTTACAGAGCTTGGATCAACAACAAGATCTTGACTATTCAGCTTGTATTTTATTTTCGGATTTTTTTTGCCAATATGTAAGACAGAGCATTTATTTGTTGAGATTTGAAGTTGCCATTTGTTTGACCATTCTGATACACAGTCAAGATCTTTTTGAAGGGTAGCAGTATTGTCTGTGGTATTGAACAGCTTTACATCATCAGCAAAAAGAACGCAGTTGCTCTTAATATGATCACAGAGGTCATTTATGTAGAGTATGAAGAGAGTTGGTCCTAGAACACTGCCTTGGGGGACACCACTATTGACAGGTACAGAATTTGATAGGACGCTCCCAATTTTGACCATTTGTTGTCTGACAGGAATGCCTCTATCCAGTTATCCAGTTGTCCAGAGATACCATAGGATTTTATTTTTAGTAGTAGTTTGTCATGTACCACTGAATCAAAGGCTTTACAGAAGTCTATGTAAATTGCATCTATTGTTTTGCCCTGATCAAGTTGTGTAGTCCATATGTTTTTGCAGTGTAAGAGTTGCAGATTACAGGATAGTTTTTTTCTGAAACCAAATTGTTTATTGGAGAGTAGGTTGTTTATCTCTAAGTGGAGGATGATGGATTGGTTAATAATTGATTCCATGACTTTACAGGAGACGCAGCATAAGGAGATTGGTCTGTAATTTTCAACTAGGCTAGGGTCTCCCTTTTTGAAGATGGGGATGACTGTGGCTTGTGACCATGGGTTAGGCAAGGAACTGGTCCTGGAAGATTTTTCAAAGATTATGCTTAGAGGTTTGGCTATGGCAGTGGATAGCTTTTTAAAGAAATAGGCACATATTCCATCCGGTCCAATAGATAGAGATGGTTTTAGATTGCGTAGTGCTTTTTCAACATTGTCTTCTGTAAAATCGATATGGATTAGATCATTGTAGTTATCTGTGGTTCGGCTAGGAAATACTGGGCATGATCCATTGCTGTTTACAAATAATGAGCCGAAAAATGTGTTAAAGATGTTGGCTTTAATGGTGTCGTCGTTGCAGTCTTTACCATTAGGTCCTATCAGGGGTGGGATGGACCTTGAATCTTTTAGTTTGTTGTTTACAAAATTGTAAAAAGCACTGGTGGAATTGGTGCTTAGAAGGTTTTCCTCTTGTTTAATATGATAATTGGTGCATTCGGTCTTTATCTGGTGGCATAAATTTTTGTATCGGCTTTTGAAATTGGCAACATGACCAGATTTGTTTTTCCGCCAGAGTGATCTCTTTTTGGATTGAAGTTTCCTTATTATTATGGGCAATCTGTTTTTTTGTTTTGTTTTGGGAGTTGTTGTTGGTACATATAGTTTGATGACTCTTTTGACTTCAAGTAAAAATATGTTGTAATGGTCTTCCACAGTATTGCATCCAGTGAATAGAGATTGCCAATCAAGGGATGAGAGATCATTGTTTATAAGATCATAGTTGCCTTTTTTGAAATTATAATTGGGGATTACATCATTGTGGTGGTTTTTGTGTGGACGTATGTTGAGACAAAAGTCAATCATATTGTGGTCACTGCTGGAAAAGGGTTCTTTAGTTTGTATTCCGTAAATTAAATTCAAACTATTGCAGAAGATGAGATCAAGGCAGTTGTTTAGTGTAGTGTTGTTGGATACTAGCTGTTCTAGTCCCAGATTTGTAACAGCATTGTAAAAGGTTGCATGTATGGTTTCAGTTGTACATTCATTTAGGGTCCAGTCAATATGAGGTAGATTGAAATCACCAAGAAAGATAAAAGGGTATGGGCAGGATGCTGCCCATGTTAGTAGTGTATTTAGCTTGTTTACATGTTCGATGTCATAATCAGGTGCTCTGTAACATAGTAAGAATCGAATTGTGATATTTAAGGATAGTTCACAGATAATGGTCTCAGGAAGAGCAAGCTCCTGGGTAACTTGGATATTTTTTAGATGTAAGGACTTTTTATAGAAGATAGCAACACCACCTCCTCTACGAATTTCACGATCTGATCGGTAAACATGATAGTCTCTTACTGTGGTAATGGAGTCAGGGAGAGATGCGTTGAGCCATGTTTCACAGACAAATATAATGTCGAATTTAGCCATATTTAGTAGGAGGAAAAATTCAGGTATTTTATTTACAAGGCTTCTTGCATTGAGTAGCTTGCATTTAAGGCCAGCAATAGTTGGAATTGAGGTAGTTAGGGGTGTGCGTGCCTAGTCTTGGGTGATGGTGGATTGGTTGAGGTAGGGTTGTGGTTGAAAGTTAAAGCTGAGTTGCGGGATGTGTGACTTACTTTTGATACAGTCAGCATGGTAGTCAATGTACAAGCCTTTCTCTCCATTGTCTAGATGTTTTTTTAGTTCAGTGCGGAGTACACGGGAGCGGGCACGTTGCTGTATGGTTAGGTCAGGGCGACAACGGAGGTTCTTATGGTTGGTGTTGGTTTTGGCGAGTGAATTTATAGTGTAAAATGAATTTGCGTTTGCTTGATTCATTTTTGCAAATGACCCTGCAGAAGCGTGGGGTCACAGAGCCGTCTCTGTTTTTGAGCTCTCGGCCAATGAGGGAAATGTCAAGTATTTCATCAGGGGAGATGGTTGATGCTTGATAATCACTGATGATGTTTCGGACAGTTGTGATGTCATCATTATCATTGATGCCCTCAAGACCAAATAAGATGGTGTTTGGACGTTTCCGATCACGCTCAACAGCTTCTCTGATGAGGATTGGGATATCAATATTTGTCTGGGTTATGTTTTTTTGTGGATTGGGTTGTGGATTGGGTTGTGGTTGTTGAGTAGAGATGTGGTTTGTAGCTATTGGATGTTCAGGTTTTTGCATTGTGTCTTTTTTTTCGAGGTTGGATAATCTTTCTTTTAAGGCGTCCAGGGATGCTACTATGGTGTCAAGGGATGTTAATCGTGTTTCAATGGTATCAACTCTTTCCAACAGATCCAGTTTGGGTCTGCATGATTTGCAGAGATATGGAAACTCATTGGATGATTCTAGGTATTGAATCATTTGCTTGGGTAATCCCAAGCAGTCATGATGAGCGTATTTGTTACACAGAGAACATTTGATGGAGTTTTCATTATCCTTTAGAGTTTTGTAGCATTTAAGGCATGTGCAGGAGTCTTGTGGTTCATTGTTGGGGATTAATTTCTCTTTAGGTTAGAATTAGAATTGGAATGGAAATTATATATTTAACTATACTATAAGTTTATTATTTTTTTATTTTAAGATGTAATATGTAGAATGTACTATGCAGAATCAGGATGGAAACTGTATTATTTTAAGTTTTACTTTAGGGGAAGGCGTCACACTTTAAAAGTGATTACAGGGGAAATTCTTTGCTAGAGAGAAGAGATAAATAGATGATTGGAAAAGAACGGACAAAAGATATAAGCATAATGATTTTGAAATAAGATGAAATAAATAAAACATAATTAAGAGAGTGAAAAGATGGGAGAAGTTATATAGAAAATATAAAATGGTTAATAAGATATGAATGGTATATAAGGTGAGCATGAATTTGATTTAGGTCTATTAAAAAAGATGTAACCCGGCGCTAAGCCACTTTTCAAAAGAAGTCTTATGTTTTATGTTTTGATTAGTTATGTTTGATTGTGAATTAATAAAACCTTGGAGGAATAAAACTAAAGGGAAAGAAATTTGGAAAAGACATGTATAAATGAAAATTAAGGAGGTTTTATTTTTTTTATGTCTTGTTTTATGTTATGTATTTTGTGTGCTTATGACTGATTGAGAATTACTAAAACCTTGATAGAAAGAAATACAATTGAATAAAAGTGAAGGGAGAAATAATGAGAAATTTGAAAAAGATATATATGTGTAAATGAATGTGATAATGTGGAACTATGTCTTAAAAAATAATGCTTTATTTGCCTTGTTAAAATTTATAAGTAATTCTTAGAAAGGAGGTTTTATACTTTTATGTTTTATGTTTTGTTTGTCTTCAAAAATCAATAAAACTTGTTCTTAAAAAAAAAACAAAAAACTACCTGGCTCTGGACTATCTTTTGGCTGCAGAGGGGGGTTATGTGGGAAATTCAATTTCTCTAATTGTTGCTTAGAGTTTGATGATGGAGGTGAAATTATTGAGCAACGGGCCAGATGTATAGCAAATCTTGCCCATGTTCCTGTAGAAAAATGGAGTGGATTGGATCTTGGTGAAATATTTGGAACCTGGTTCCCCAAATTGCCTGGCCTTCAGGTGATTGTTGCTCTCGTGGGCCTAATTGCTGCTGGGTGTGTAATCTTACTCTGTATTCTTCCTTTTTTCATGAAGACTATTTCCAATAATCTCTCTCTGTTGGTGGAAAAAAAATCTACTGAAAAAGCTATGGCTCTTTGGGTAAATGATCAGGTAAATACCTATGAGGAGCTTATTCCTCTGTGTGAAACTGCACAGAAATCTATCGATTAAGGTGAAGTTTAAAAGTGGGGAATGAAGCAGAGACAGAACAGGGACAAAATCTAATACTTCATATAATTAAAATATTATCAGAATACCTTATAGAACATCATTCTATTACTGGTAGCTAGTCATATTAAGACATATCTGTAACTTCCTGTATTCCTGTAGAAATATATGATGGAAATATGTATAGTTGTCCTAATTTGGCGAATAAGTGTTAAGAATAACGCCCAAGGCTTTGCTGAAGTCATATTGGTAATAAAAGTATTGTATCAGGAAGAACTGAGGGTTCAGAATTTGTCATGTTAATGTTCTGAACACTTTGCGCAAATAAAAACCTGTATTCTCCCACTTTTTGTGGTCTTGTGTCCTAACTGGAATCAAGATTTGCTGCAACACGATGACTGGGTTGATGACATTTACTCTGGGAAAGGTCCCATGAATGTTGGCCCAAACTTCTTACTAGGGAGCCTTAACCTCAAGTACTTGGTGGCTAGGTAGACTTTCTCCCCCCCACCCTGGAATGGCCTTTGCGGGACCCAGTGTTCGTGTGCCTGTTTTTTATAGCTTTGTGCCGCTTTTGCCAGTGCCTTTTTTACATTTCCCCAAGTTGTTTTCAGCGTTGACATCCAATAGGTCAGGCTGACTGTGGAGGGGGAATCCATGGATACTCAGGCATTGGGGTGAAGTCCATGCCCCTCATTACTCTGAAGGGGGTTAGTTCCGTGCTACTGTGAGCAGCATTATTGTATGCAACCTCCATGAAAGTTAAGAGTCCGCCCAATTGGACTGCTGATAATTCACATAGCACCTCAGGTACTGCTCTACCATGGTGTTCAGTCTCTCTGCCCCCCCATTGCTGCTCGGATGAAAGGCTGAGCTAAGGCTCTGGGATGACACAATAGACTGCAGGAACTCCCTCCAGAACTCAACCATGAACTCGACCCCTCTGTCTGCGATAATTCGTCGTGGTACTGCATGCAGGCGGTAGATGTTCTTTTTTTAAAAACAAATTTTATTAATTTTAAAGACAAACAAACCATCATTAAACATTAAAAACATAAAACCTCTTTCCATTGTAAATCTTTACAAGGCAGATAAAACATTATTTTATACTGCATAATTCTAATTTACCCCATTTCCATATGGACACATAAATATCTTTTAACAAATTTCTCATTATTTCTCTTTACTCTTATTCAATTACATTTCTTTTCTATATTTATCTGTTATATAGTCATCATATTTGTATTTCCCTCTGACTTGTTTACAATTATTCTCATCTGACATTCTTCCAAGGTTTTATTAGTTCTCAGTGAAACATAAACACACAAAACACAAAAACATAAAGCTTCTTTTTAGAAAGTGGCCTGGCCCCAGATTACGTCTCTTTGTATATACCATTACCTATCTTATTTACCATGCTATATCTTCTATATAATTCCTCCCGCTTTTCAATCTTCTTAATTCTGTTTTATTTATTTCATCTTACTTGAAATCAATATACTTGTATCTTTTGTCCATTCTTTTCCAATTAACCATTTATCTCATTCTCAATAATAAAAAAAAGAAAATTTCTCCTGAAATCACTAATCGGAGTATGATGCCTTACTATTGTTCCCCTAGATTAACATTTAAAATAATAACAAATAACACCTAGATCCCAGTCTGATTCTGCTTAGTACATTCTACCTACTAAATTTTAAGAAAAAAAGAGAATAATCTATAAAATAGTTAAGTACATAATTAAATATTAAAATCTATCATTAAATCTTAAACATTTTAATATTTTAATTTATTAAATCTTATAACATTCCAATTGTCTATTTCAAAAACAAATGCTGCAATAATGAATCTATAATAACATCAACACAATAGCCCATTAAACTCTATAATTAAACTAAATATTTTAAACATTTCCTTTAATATTTTATTAAATCTTAGAATCTATCATTGTTAAACATTTTAATATTTTAATCTTTTATTAGATCTTATAAAATTCTAATTTTCTATTTCTAATACAAATACTACAATACCATCATATATACTTTGCAGAATCTTTTTTTAAAAATTATGCATTACCCTTTATCCCTAAAAAACATTTGCTTTTTCCCATCTTGTTTTATACCTTTTTGGCTTTTTCCCCCCTTTTCCATTTCTTTCTTAACCCACCTAGCCTTTTTAGGCAGTAGATGTTCTTCAGGAACAGCTTGGCTAACTGGTGGGCTGAAGGGAGTCTGTTGCAAGGTATGTCAGGATTCCAGCAATCACCCTAATTAAATCGTGATACTCGAGGCAAACTTCAAAAAACTTCAAAGAATTTATTAGAAATGACATACTGGCACTGCCCTGTATGAATCCAACTCTGGCATAGGTACTTTACAGTCACCTTTGTTCCTGTTTCCCTCCTTCCCCTGGGGTTTCTCATAAACCAGATTCTCCAACCGAGCACTTTCACAGGCTGGATGTCATCATTCCCGTCCTCCAATTAAATATATTCGTGGGCAAAAACTCTAGTGTTTTAGTTAAAATCTTTTAAAGATAAGAGTTGGAATGTACTTTTGCTTTCAAACTGCTGCACTGCTCTTCCAGATTTCCTTCCTCCCCCCTCCATTTTTTATGGCAACTACTGAAACAGGCATAGGAATGTTTTACGAGTTGACACCTAAGTTGGCAGCAAACTCTAAAGTTCTGGATGACTTTCCCCAGGAATGTTTGGAGACAAGAGAGTACATTGAAGGACAACACCCAATTTCCTGGGTATCGAACTATCTTCTTTCAGCATCACTTTTGAGACCTGTCCAGAAAGGAAGGACCACAACCACTTGAGACCAGTGCCCTCTAGGGGTATATCTGTGATTTTTCACTAACATGCTCTTCTCCAGCTTCTCCCCTGCACATGCTGCATATGGAGGCCCAGAAGGAGTTCAGGGTCCCCAGAGGAGATATTGCTTCTTACAGTAATTATTAAAATCCTGGTCTGTGAGATCTCTCCTGATATTTCTCCAGTGATTGCCTTTGATGTAAACATCAGACTGAAGCAACTCGAAATGGATCTTGCATCAGAAAAGGATAAATGTTTCAGGTCTCACTCTATGTGGCACAAATTTGGGGACATTCAGTGACTGTGCTCCTTGAAATGTATCATTTCCCTCCTTTCCAGTTAAAGTTCTGTCGATCTCTGTCTCAGTCAAGAAAGTCACTATCATTTCAATCTTGTGAGAGTGCTTTGAATTCTTCAAACTCTTGTTCTTCCTCAGAAACAGGAAAGGGATTGCTTCAGCCCCATGAATTATGGACCTCCTCCTTCTGCTCCTGCTGCTGCTGTTGATATCCCAGCCAGTCTCTGGCAAGCTGAGAATGAAGTGCCTGCTGAGTTTGGAAGAGCAAGATGGAAAAAAACTACGGAGCTATTACAGGCCAGGAGACCACCTCATTAGTATAGTTTCCACTGCCACAATAATACCCAATATAATTCTGTCTTTCAACACAGCTCCTTATACTCAGTCTCCCTCGTAAGTCATTCAATGTGATGGAGTAGCACTTCCACCATTTGCAGTCTTCTTTTCTTTCAGTTACTCCTATAATGCAGGACTTGCCTAAATTCTTGAATCATTTGGATTTCCATGGCTTCTCTCTTACGTCTTATTTTAAGAGACCCAAATCCAAAGATGGAGCAAAACCCCACTCCCCAAAGTCCTAATTATTTTCCCATCTCATACAATCCTGAGTTAATCACAGGATTAGCTTATTGAAAAGTTTGTAGTTGTCTCTGCCCAACCCATTCCTCCATTTGTTGATATTCAGTTTGTTTTTCTTGCCATGTACATGTATACATCTGAACTTGACTCTGTTGTTTCTCTGTGTCATATATTGTATCTGGATATACCCATAATTTTGTATTCATGTATTCTGTCATGGTTATGTAGTGTATATTGGTGATCCTTTAAAAGCTATGTGCAATGAAATTTCATTTTATTATATGGAGATTAGTGCACATTCAGAGTGACAATAAAGTTATTCTAAGTTCTAAGTCCTCTTTGCTGATGATTCCATTGAATGATTTTGAATAACAATAGCCTTTAGACTTATATACCACTTCAGAGTGCTTCATAGCACTCTCTAAGTAGTTTACACGTTTAGCATATTCCCCCCAACAATCTGGGTCCTCATCTTGTGGAGAGAAAGAGGAACAAATGAAAAGTTATTTTGTTGTTCCTGTTAGAGATGATTTTATCATGAACCTTTTTTACAGTAGTTCACTTACTACCCCAGGAATGATCCTACAGTTTATTTTTGCCATTCAACAAGTCAACAAGAATTCTCAGCTACTGTACAATCTCACACTTGGCTACAACATCCAGGACAACTATTTGAACACCCTTGGTACTTCAGATGCCTTGCTAGACATGCTCTCAACTGGAGAAGCCAATGTTCCCAACTACAGCTGTGGCAAGAAGGACAACCTGATGGCTGTTCTTGATGGATCTCCTGATGACATCTCCATTCAGATGTCAACCTTAGTAGGCACCTATAAAGTCCCACAGGTTTGTTTTTGTGTTTCTCTATCTGGTAAAGTAAGCAGGGTAGTGGTGGGTGGGTAATCGATTCAATCATATCTTTTCTATGGAATTCATGAGCTGCTTTTCACCATGGCCATTGTTATAGCTAGGGGTTAGGATCCACAATGGGAAGAGGCCTAAACATTTACTCGAGCAAAACTTGAGTAGCTGGACACAATGTTAAATATGAAACATTTTCCCAAATATGGAGAGGTTTTTTCCTGAATGTCATCACTCTGCAAAACAGCTATGGCAGCAGAATTTCAAAGATGCTTTCTGGATGCCTTACAAACTAATTCCAGCAACACCATCAAATTATTTAGTTAGACTAGTACTATTCTTCTTCTCATCCTTCCTATTACCTGCCTCTTCCCTCTTGTGACTGTATTGCTTGTATCTTTACAATTTATATGGTTTTATTTGTCTCCTAGTATTATTTGATTGCTTATTAGTAACCTATGACTATCACTAAGTGTTGTATCTTATGATTCTTGATGAATGTATTTTATTTTTTCTTTATGTACACTGAGAGCACATGCACCAAATACAAATTCCTGGTGTGTCCAATTAAACTTGGCCAATGAAGAATTCTATTTTATTATATTCTATTTAAACAAATATCTAAAATGAACTAATTTGCATTTGCAGTGGTCTAGATATAGAAGGGGACATGGTGGCTCACTGACTAAGACACAGAGGTTGTCGATCAGAATGGTCAGCAGTTTGATGGTTTGAATCCCTAGCACTGCATAATTGAGTGAACTGCCGTTACTTGTCCCAGCTCCTGCCAACCTAGCAGTTTGGAAAAATGAAAAAATGCAAATAGATAAATAGCGATCACATTGGTGGGAACATAACAGTGTTCCATTCACTTTTGGCCTTTAGTCATGCCAGCCACAAGACCATGGAGATGTCTTCAGACAGACCTGGCTCTTCAGCTTTCTAATGGAGATGAGCACCAGCCCCTAGAGCTAGAAATGACTAGCACGTATGTGCGAGGGGAAGCTTTAGCGATAGAAGATATAAATGTCAATTGTCTGAATGTCAATTTTAATAGAAAAGAGAAAGGACAGTATCTTAGACCCCAGATTAGGCCAATGATTATGTTCAATCTAGCTAATATTCTGTATTGGGTATTCTGGATATGGCTTAAGGATAATAACAACAAACTATTCTAAGGTGTTCATGAGAACCACATTGGATGTATTAAAAGCTTACATTTTGGACTTGATCTGATCTAAATATAATACACCATTCTTCCTTGTTTCTTCAGATCAGTTATGGAATTGTTTCAGAGGCTCTGAGTGATAAAAGTCAAATTCCATTTTTCCATCAGATGCTCCCCAAAAATGGGATCCAGTATCCAGGAATTGTCCAACTCCTCCTTCATTTTAGATGGACTTTGATTGGTCTCTTTTCAACTGACACAGAGGAGGGAGAGAATTTCACGAGAACTTTCACTCCAATGCTTGTCAGAAATGGAATCTGTGTCATTATCTCACAACAATTCCCAATCACTAGGCCTACAGAACATCTCAGGGATGCCATCTCTAAATGGAGGAAAGTCAATGTCTTTGTTCACTTCATAGAATTTTTTTCCCTTATCGATAGATTTCACCATATCCATATAATAATTGAAGGTTTGTCAGGACCCATTGAAGGGAAAGTCTGGATCACCACAATCATGGAGAAATTGACAATTACAAGGGAGACATTTTTCAAATATATCCATAGCATTTGGACCTTTGCTTTTCAGGAAAAAAAGTGGCCAAGTGAGGATGCCTTTCAACCCAGTCTTTTTAAGGATTCCAAATTTGAAGATAAGTCTTTTCACTGTTCTTTTTCAAAGCATGTCCTTTCTGTCAAGGGCCGGAGACGATGTACCCAGATAGCATCATTAGACATACAAGAGAAAAAGGACAAAATTCAGATAAAAAATGAGCACCGGTTTTACAGTGTTTTTAAGACTTTGGCCCATGTCTTGAATGTTGCATATTCCTCAATATCTAGGAGGAGAAAAATGGAGAAGAAAGAGAGATTAGAGGCACCAAGGCTAGAACCATGGCAGGTATGCGGTCCTGACAAGGATCCATCAAACCTAGTTCCTATTTCGAAAAAATAATCCAATGCTGATGTAGGGGAACCATTTCAACTTACTTGTTCTTCCAAACAGCAATAGGTTTGGTCAAGCTGAGGTCAGATTTAGCTCACAAGATCATATTCCAAGGAGCTGGCACCGTGAAAATTATATTTGGATATTAAACACTGCTATTATAAAAGAATATAAAATGTACACATTGTAAATAAATTCCTGTATTTATAGGTTTGTAATTAGCATGATAGACCTTTACATTAATAAATTTCAACCAAACCTGGGAGCATTTAGCCCAACCCGTCCTCACTGCAGGAATCCAATTAAAGCTTTTCAGACTGATGGCTGCTCAGTCTTTGCATTTAGCCATGGTGGCACAAAGGTTACAGTGCAGGTATTGCTGGCTAACTCACTGCTCAGTGCCAGGAGTTTGATCTTGACCAACTCAAGGTTGACTCAGCATTGCATCCATACCCAGATTGTTGGAGGCAATATGCCGATTCTATAAACTACTTAAAGAGGGTTGTAAAAGCCCTGTGAAGTGGTATTTAAGTGTAAGTGCTATTGCTATTTAGGCAAATAATGAAGGGGGAAGGATTGAACATCTCTTGTTCACTGGCTCAGCTTTAACATTGCTCCGCCTTTTAGGATGTTTCAAGTTGCTTTCAAAATCCCTGGATGTTTCAATTCTAGTTCCATCCCTTTCTGGAGAAGAATGAGTTTTACAATTTTTCTTGGGAAAATTTGTACTTGGACCAAAATGGAAATCTAGCAGCAGATCTGAATATCATCAGTTGGTTGCTTTTCCCCAAGGAGGATCCCATCAAAGAACAAGTGGGGAGTTTGGAAAGACAGAGGCTTAGTATCAACCAAGATGCTCTTTCACGGCTAAAGTTGCTCAACAAGGTGAATGAAAATATTGGCAACTTTTCTCTGTCTGTATGGTTGGTGTTAGTGTCCCCTGAAAGCGCAGGCTCAGATATTTTTAAGAGCCCATATCTGACCAGAGTTATCTATGCCCCACTGGGAGAGGCCTCCTGATGCTGGGAAGGTGATCTCAGGTGCTCTGGCAAAAAGGAAGCCCAATGAGCTGTCTGATGTGAAATAATGCCCTAATCTAGAAAAATGGACCGAAAATGACTTTGACACCCCCTCTTTCTTGAAACTTGAAATAATGATGGCCAATTTATAATGAAATGCTACTTAGATTTAGCCTTTGGCTTGTGAGCCATGTAAAAACCTCTTGAATGAAATTGTTTATCTTGAATGTCAGCTACCTTAAGTCTCCCTTTGAAACAAAGAATTCTCCAAATTTTAGTCATAAGAAAAATGTGGGTCTGTCTCTTCATGTCATCCAATTGTAGTTCTAATTTTGGGAAACAGTAGAGGACAGGGGGTTCTGCAATGCTATGGTTCTTGGGCGCTCAAGGAGTTGGACACAACTAGCAATTAAAAACAAAACTGTAATTCTTCAATGGAAAGGACCTTGTCTTGGGCCTTAGAAATATACCTTTCCCACACAGGGCTCCTACTTGTGTCCCATTTGCTGCAATAAAGGATGCCTGACTTATTATTTTTGATCGACATGTTCTCCTGATTTCATCTCTACTCATCCTCACTGTAGTTCTACAAACTAGGCAGTAATGTTTAGTCTTTTTTCAATAGCATGGTAGCTATATGAATTGAAAATATAAATGTACAGATATAACTAAATAATACTTCCTTTGAAATTGACAGCCCTAGTATGTGAGGAATTTTTTCTTTATATCTCATCTAGAACAAGGATTTGGATTATTTTCAAAGGGGAGTGGCTTTGCAATATTTTATGTTTTCCTGATCTACAGGTGAAACTCGGAAAATTAGAATATAGTGCAAAAGTTCATTTATTATAGGAATGTAACATAAAAGGTGAACCGAATATATGAGATAGACTCATTACATGCAAAGCAAGATAGTTCAAGAAGTGATGTGTCATAATTGAGATGATTATGGCTTACAGCTCATGAAAACCCCAAATCCACAATCTCAGAAAATTAGAATATTGTGGAAAGGTTCAATAGTGTCCCACTCTAATCAGCTAATTAAGCCATAACACCTGCAAGGGGTTCCTGGGCCTTTAAATGATCTCTCAGACTGGTTCAGTAGGAATCACAATCATGGGAAAGACTGCTGACCTGACAGCTGTGCAGAAAACCATCATTGACACCCTCCATAAGGAGTGAAAGCCTCAAAAGGTAATTGCAAACCAAGCTGGATGTTCCCAAAGTGCTGTATCAAAGCACATTAATAGGAAATTATGTGGAAGGGAAAAGTGTGGAAGAAAAAAGGTGCACAAGCAGTAGGGATGACCACAGCCTGGAGAGGATTGTCAGGAAAAGGCCATTCAAAAGTGTTGGGGACTTTCACAGGGAATGGACTGAGGCTGGAGTCAGTGCATGAAGAGCGACCACACACAGACAGATCCTGGATATGGGCTTCAATGAACAACAAAGAACGTCAGAAACGTCTTATCTGGGCTAAAGAAAAACAAAACTGATCTGTTGCTCAGGGCCAAAGTCCTCTTTTCTGATGAGAGCAACTTTTGCATCTCATTTGGAAACCAAGGACCCAGAGTCTGGAGGAAGAATGGAGAGGCACAAACTGCAGGATGCTTTAAGTCCAGTGTGAAGTTTCCACAGTCTGTGTTGATTTGGGGAGCCATGTCTTCTGCTGGAGTTGGTCCACTGTATTTCATTAAGTCCAGGGTCAACGCAGCCATCTACCAGGACATTTTGGAGCAGTTCATGCTTCCTTCCGCAGATGAGCTTTATGGAGACGCTAGCTTCATTTTCCAGCAGGACTTGGCACCTGTCCACACTGCCAAAAGCATCAAAACCTGGTTCAATGACCGTGCGATTACTGTGCTTGATTGGCCAGCAAATTCATCTGACCTGAACCCCATAGACAATCTATGGGGCATTGGCAAGAGAAAGATGAGAGACATGAGACCGAATAATGCAGAAGAGCTGAAGGCCGCTATTGAAGCATCCTGGTGTTCTATAATACCTCAGCAGTACCACAGGCTGATAGCTTCCATGGCACGTTGCATTGAGGCAGTAATGGCTGCAAAAGGGGCCCAAACCAAGTACTGAGTACATATGCATGCTTATACTTTACAGAGATCCGATATTGTTCTATGTAAAATCCTTGTTTTATTGATTGCATATAATATTCTAATTTTATGAGATTGTAGATTTGGGGTTTTTATGAGCTGCAAGCCACAATCCTCACAATTATAACACATCACGGCTTGAACTATCTTGCTTTGCATGTAATGAGTCTATCTCATATATTAGGTTCACCTTTTCCATTGCATTCCTGAAATAAATGAAATTTTGCACGACATTCTAATTTTTCGAGTTTCACCTGTATTACTCAGAAGTTTCTTTCTTAAGCAGAGTTTCATTTTATTTCAATTAATCTAATGAATAAAAATTTGACAGATATTGATGGAGAAGGGAGGAGCTTGCGCTGTGACGATACGGTTTGCAATCGAGATCCTCAATTGCAGCCGATATCTCCATTACCGGCTGGTCCAAATGGACCTATGTTGTCCCTTAGGCACAGCTATTGTGAAGAGCGTATCCTGAGGATTCCGGGGATATCGCAAAATCCCTGGAAGTCCCGGGAGAAGCTCTTTTTGCTGGCAGCGGAGAGGCAGCCCCCATGCTGCTGAAGCTGGGGCGGCTCCAGAAAGAACGGGTCTGAAAGAGAGTCTGTCGGTTGGGTGAGAAACTTTTTTTTATTTAATTTAATTTTTTGAGTTTTGAAAGTTCACTCTGATTATTAGAAGAAATCTGTGTGATTTTTTTTTCTTTTGACAAAACTGAGTAAGCGGCGTTTTTTTAAGGGAGACGTCAAAGAGAGGCTTTATTTGCTCTTTTTTTTTTTCTTTGCTTCCGGACTTCATTGTTACTTACTGGATAACTGAACTGTTCCTTTGTATATTTATACGTTTTATTCTTCCTTTGGATTTTTCATTTTTAGGCTAGAGGCTCCCTTTGTTTATTTTTTATTCTTTTTTGCCTTTATATGTTTGTGTATTCCTAGTGGGCTATTTTTCTTTATTCTAATTATGCTGTTCTGAGAGGAGGGGGGAAAGTGAGAACTAAGAAACTTTGTAACACTGCCAACTAGAGGCTTGGAAATATTTTACTTGAACTGGAAAGAGATGAATGGCTCCTTCTCAAGGACATCTTTTGATAAGATTTAGGAAAGCGCCTTGTAGAATATTATTACAGGTGTCTTTCTGGATTCTTGTTTATAATTAAACATTTATGGCTTAGCTTTGAAGCTTGTGGGAAAGAGAAGGGAGTCATAATTAGAGCCTTGGACAATTAAATAGATTGTATTGTATTGTTGCCTACTTTCTTTTTCTAATTCTTTTTTTTAGTTCCGCTACCCCCTCCTCCAGCATCAATTTATATTTTAATTCTAGTAAGGTTTTTATTTTTAAGTTTGATTTATTTGCAAGGGGAAGCCTCTGAATTTTTTATTTTTATTTTATTTTTATTTATTTTATTTTATTTTTTCTCCTTTCTATTTGGATTTTGCTTTTCTCTTTAATGTATATCAATGGACTATTTCTTTTTTCTTTTTACAATTGAGACTTTTTTGCCCTTTTCCTTTTTTTTTCTTCTTTTTCCCTTATTATTGTTTTTTTTTATTATTGGCTTTTTCATTTTGGACTATAATTGGCTACTCTTTTTGGATTAAAATTTGAAAGAACTTGAAGAGCTGGAACAATTTAAAATGAGTAAGAAACTTATATCTTCGGGTGCCTCTGTGTCTACTTTTGCCTCCCCACCATCTGGACAGTGTTCAATTCAGACAATGTTAAAGCAAGATAAAGAAAAAGAACAAGAAAGAGTAACTTTACAGATGATTATGCAAGGAATTCAAGATCTTAAGATAAAGACAGATACCATTGAACAAAGAACAGGGAGGATGGAGGAAAAAGTGGAAAAAATTCAACAGATGATGGCAAAGTATGAGGAGAGACTTCAAAAAGTCGAAGAAGGGGGCAAACGAAGAGAGGAGAAGATTGGAAATATTGATAATAGACTAACAGTGATTGAACAAGAAAAAAGTGGGATGCTGAAGTGGGAGTTGGATAGATCAGAATTCTATCTCAGATTTCAAAATATAGAAGAAGAAAAAGGACAAGATTTGGCTGCGATAATGGTAGGAATCTTGGCGGATGCTTTGGAGATAACAGAAGAGAAGATGATGGATGGAATAGATGAGATATATCGAGTTTTTACAAGATATGCGATGAGAAATAATCTGCCCAGAGAAGTCCATATTAGATTTACTAAAAAATCCATGAAGACACAAATTTTGCAAATGGCAAGAGAGAAGATATTGAAATACAAAGGTAAAGAAATTTTGGTCTTAAAACAAATACCTAGAAGAGTGAGAGAGATGAGAAGAGAATATCGATTCCTGACCAAAATGTTATTGAAAAAGGAGGTGACTTACAGATGGCTGATCCCAGAAGGACTGATGTTTACATGGCAGGAACAGAGACATAGAATTGATTCAATTGAGAAAGCAGAACTGTTCTACGCAGAATTTTTTGGAGGGAGAGAAGGAGAGGCAGAAAAGGAGGTTCCATTAACTGAACCCCAAGAGGAACAAATGGAGATTGGAAAAGAAGAAGGTGCAGTAGGTGGACAAGTGGATATTAAAGATCAGCGTGAATCAAGACCCATGAGAGTGGTTAAATCTAAAGATAAAATATAACCATGGAAGAGAAAAAACTGATTACAATGAATGTAAATGGACTGAATTCAGCTGTTAAGAGAAGGAAGATTTTCCATAAATTAAGGAAACTAAAGTTTGATATAATTTGTCTACAAGAAGTACATATTAAAAAGCAACATGAACAATTGTTATTACAACCAAAATTAGGGAAATTGTTTACCTCTTTGACTCAATATAAGAAAAGAGGGGTGGTTTTATATATTAAAGAAGCTATCCCAGCAAAAATGATTTATACAGATGAAGATGGGAGAATATTAATGGTGGAAATAATGGACAATAATAGAAAGATACTTTTGATTGCAATTTATGCCCCGAATGATAAACAGGAAGAATTTTATAAAAAATTACATACTAAGATGGCTGGACTGGACTATGCTAATATAATTATGATGGGAGACTTTAATGGAATTGTGGACAATAAACTTGATTATATTGCAACAGCAGCAAAGTATAATAGAAAAACTCTTCCTAAATCTTTTTTTAAAATGATAGATGAATTAACTTTAAAAGACATATGGAGAGAAAGAAATGTTAAACTTAAGCAATATACGTTCAATTCAAATAGACATTTATCATGGTCCAGACTTGACATGATTTGGATCTCAACAGACTTAATATCTAGCATTCAAGAAGTAAATATTGAAACAAGTACTTGGGCTGATCATAACTCATTGACAATTAAATGGAAGGGACAAAAAAAAAGATCGAGATGGACATTAAACA
Organism: Pseudonaja textilis; assembly: GCF_049901715.1. Classification (NCBI taxonomy): domain Eukaryota; kingdom Metazoa; phylum Chordata; class Lepidosauria; order Squamata; family Elapidae; genus Pseudonaja; species Pseudonaja textilis. The sequence goes on from NC_141991.1 coordinate 10,769,508, forward strand.
ATACTATTTTAAAGGAGAAAGAATTTATACAATGGATGGAGAAAGAATTGGCTTTTTTTTTTTAAAGAGAATAGAAAAGAAGACACTTCAATACAGAATGTTTGGGATACAATGAAGGCTTATGCCAGAGGCTTGATAATAGACTATACAAGAAAAAAGAATATTAGGAAAAGGCAAGCTTTCAAAGCCTTGGAGGATGAATATAAAAGACTCGAAAAAGAATTGCAGAAAATGCCACAGAAAAAAGACGTTAAATTGAAACTGGATATAACTAAACATAAAATGGACTTAATAGAGAAAGAAGAACTGGCACAGAAAATTAGGAATGCTAAACAGAATTATTTTGAAGATGCAAATAAGCCAGGTAGATGGCTAGCATATAAGTTGAGAAAGGAGAAAGAGACGAGGAAAATATTGCAGTTAATAGATGACCAAGGTAAAACTTGTCATGGCAGCAAAGAGAAAAAAGAAATTATTCATGATTTTTACAAACATTTATATAAGAAAGAAGATATTGATGAGGAGAAAGTTAAACAATACCTGCAGAATGCAAATCTACCTAAGATACCTAAAGAGATTGAAGAAATGCTAGAAAGCAATATAACAATGATGGAGTTAAGCCAAGCACTTAAGAAACAAAATAATGGAAAGGCACCAGGTCCAGACGGGTTTCTGGTAGAATTTTATAAAACCTTTCAAGAATCACTGTGTATTCCACTGTTAGAAGTTATGAATGAAGTTATGTTAAAAAAGATAATACCTAAAACATGGTCAGAGGCTTATATTACACTTATTCCAAAAGAAGAGGCGGACTTACTTCAAATCAAGAATTATAGACCGATTTCTTTATTAAATGCAGATTATAAAATTTTTGCTTCAATATTAGCAGAAAGACTTAAAAAGTACTTGAATAACTTTATCCACCCAGACCAAAATGGGTTTTTGCCAAAGTGACAAATTAGAGATAATATGAGAGTAATTCTGGACACCTTGGAATACTATGAGGCGCATCCTGAAAAGCAAATGGCTTTGATATTTTTAGATGCTCAAAAGGCATTTGATAACGTGAATTGGAGATTTATGTTACTTTTAATGGAACAGATGGGCTTTGCCAGAAGATTTATTCAGGCAATAGAAGCAATTTACAATGAACAAACAGCTAAGGTAATGATGGAGGGAGAATTTACAGATCCTATTAATATAAGAAAAGGCACAAGACAAGGTTGTCCTCTTTCTCCCTTGCTATTTGTATTGACTTTGGAAGTGTTGAACAGAAATATCAGAGAAGATAAAACTATAAAAGGAATGAAAATTAAAAAGGAAGAATTCAAACTACAAGCTTTTGCAGATGACCTAGTCTTTATCTTGGAAGATCCTATAGAAACAGCCTTGAAGCTGTTGGAAAAGATAGAGGTATATGGGGAGGTGGCCAGTCTGAAAATAAACAAAGATAAAACAAAGATTTTGTCAAAGAATATGTTGCTAAGACAAAGAGAAGAACTGGCAGAATTGTTAAAAATTCAAGTTACAAATACGGTCAAGTATTTGGGGATATATTTGACGCCAAGATGTAGTACATTAAAGGAGAACAATTATATTAAACTTAAACAACAGATAGCCCAAGATCTGAAAAAATGGGAAAACCTACAATTGTCATTAATAGGGAGGATTTCAACAATTAAGATGAACATTCTACCCAGAATTTTATTTTTGTTCCAAACAATACCAATTAGGCTTGGAAAAGAATATTTTGAGGATTTAAATAAAATTGTTTTGAAGTATATATGGCAAGGCAAGAAAGCAAGAATAAAGTTAAAGTTTTTACAGGATGCCAGATCTAGAGGAGGGTTTGGCCTGCCTAATTGGGAGTTGTACTACCAAGCAGCAAATTTGATGTGGGTTAAAGAATGGATAACATTAAGGAAAACTAGATTGTTGACATTAGAAGGTCATGATTTGTTGTTGGGTTGGCATGCTTTTTTATGGTATAAGGGAACCAAAACACAGGGGTATTTTAGAAGACATTATATACGGGAGTCTCTGTGGCTAAATTGGGAGAAGATAAAAAAACAATGTTATTTGAAAATTCCAGTTTGGTTATCGATGATAGAAGCATTTTCTTACCCTATAATTTATAAAAAGGAACAAACAGTTAGCTATGGGGAATTACTAGATGAAAAGGGTGAACTTAAATCGATGCAAAAATTAGAGGAACAAGGCATACAGATGAATTGGTTTTCATATTTGCAAATACATTCAAAGTATTATGAGGATTCCAAAACAGAGGGATTTTATGATAAACAAACTGATTTAGATAAGATTTTGATGGGTACTGATGAAAAGGTGATTAAAAAATTATATGGTTACTTATTGGAAATTAAGCTGGAGGAAGAACAAGTTAAAGAAACTATGATTGCTTGGGGGAGGAATTTTGGATATGGGATTGACTTAGAGAAATGGCAGAAATTATGGTTGCAAAACTATAAAATGACAATGTTTACAGCCTATAAAGAAAATTTGTATAAGATGTTTTACAGGTGGCATTTTCCCCTGACAAGGATAGCAAGAATGTTCAAGAACAACTCCGAAAAATGCTGGAAATGTCATCAGAAACCTGGTTCATACTACCATATGTGGTGGACTTGTGAGGATGCTAGAATATATTGGACTAAAATCCACATATGGTTGGAAAAAATGACAAAGAAGCATATAGACTTGAAACCGGAGCTTTTCTTATTGGGAATCTTACCAGATGTTTATAGTAAAGAGTTGAAATATTTGATTGTAAATGTATTGACTGTGGCTAAGATTGTATTTGCAAAAAATTGGAAAAATGAGAAAATTCCATTTCAGGAAGAAATTATAAAGAAAATATTGGAATGTGCTGAGATGAGTAGATTGACTTTTGAAATCAGAGAGCAAGAAGATAAACAATTTTATATAATTTGGGATCTTTTCTATCAATGGTTGAATGATGAAATACAAAAATGGAATATTTGAAATGTTAGACAATAAGGAATAATATTGATTTCATTTTTCTTTTCTCTTTTTTGGTATTGGATATTATATTTGTATAATGGTTTTCTTTTTCCTTTTTTTCTCTTATTTAGGATAGAACTGGCACGATTATATGATTTGTTTTAGAATAAAACAATATATAACAACTATATTTTACTTAAAATATAGTTATCTCACAAAGGCATGATCGAATAAAAGTATAGTCAAGCTTCTTTTTTTAATAATGATATGATGATTTATAAGTTTGTATTGACAATAAGAGTTATTATTTAAGGTAATTGTAATTGTGACTATGAAATGAATGCACAAAACCGATGAACCAACCGACTCACTGTTTGTATATAAATATGGGGGAGCTGATGTTTTTATGTTTTGTCTGTTTGTTTGAATGTTAAAAAACAATAAAAACTTTTATAAAAAAAATATTGACAGATATTTTGGAATGACATTTGTTTTTCTGCTTAGTCTCTGCCTCAGTCCCAATGTGTGGACAATTGTCACCCTGGATTTGTGAAACGGGCTCGGAAAGAAGAACCAATTTGCTGCTATGATTGCATTCCTTGTCCGGAGGGGACCATCTCCACACAGGAAGGTATGCTATACCAGAGGAAAAGGCATTGGATTCAATGAGACCATTTCATCAAAGTTCATGTTAAAAGATACGTGTAAACTGGACTATTTTATTCTTCATTGCTATTTTCCTCATGTCTAATTTATTCCATAATGGGAGGAATAAGATCTTGAAGAATAAGGCAGGAAGGGATGGAAGAACATAGTGGAATAGGCAAGATGAATTTTGCTAAAGGAAACATCTTTTCTACTTGTCAGCTTGAAAGTTTATTTCCATGTTTACCATCGAAATCCTTTGAAAGTTGAGGAATGGTTTCAGGTCAATGTGTTTTGCTCATCCAAACCAATTTTATCTTACAAGCCAAAAGATATATCAGTCAGTCTATATTGATGAAGATCATAAGAGAAAGTTCTACTTGGGAGAGTAG
>NC_141991.1:10773623-10830964 GCF_049901715.1 Pseudonaja textilis
TGTGCAAAGTTCATTTATTTCAGGAATGCAATGTAAAAGGTGAACCTAATATATGAGATAGACTCATTACATGCAAAGCAAGATAGTTCAAGCTGTGATGTGTTATAATTGTGAGGATTGCGGCTTACAACTCATGAAAACCCCAAACCTACAATCTCAGAAAATTAGAATATTACATGTAATCAATAAGACAAGGATTTTACATAGAACAATATCGGACATCTGAAAAGTATAAGCATGCATACGTTCTCAGTACTTGGTTTGGGCCCCTTTTGCGGCGTGGCATGGAAGCTATCAGCCTGTTGCACTGCTGAGGTATTATGGAACACCAGGATGCTTCAATAGCGGTCTTCAGCTCTTCTGCATTATTCGGTCTCCTGTCCCTCATCTTTCTCTTGCCAATGCCCTATAGATTGTCTATGGGGTTCAGGTCAGGTGAGTTTGCTGGCCAATCAAGCACAGTAATCGCATGGTCATTGAACCAGGTTTTGGAGCTTATGGCAGTGTGGACAGGTGCCAAATCCTGCTGGAAAATGAAGTCAGTGTCTCCATAAAGCTCATCTGTGGAAGGAAGCATAAACTGCTCCAAAATCTCCTGGTAGATGGCTGCATTGACCCTGGACATGATGAAGCATAGTGGACCACCTCAAGCAGAGGACATGGCTCCCAAAATCAACACAGACTGTGGAAACTTCACACTGGACTTCAAGCATCTTGCAGTTTGTGCCTCTCCATTCTTCCTCCAGACTCTGGGTCCTTGTTTCCAAATGAGATGCAAAAGTTGCTCTCATCAGAAAAGAGGACTTTGGCCCTGAGCAACAGATCAGTTTTGTTTTTCTTTAGTCCAGATAAGACATTTCTGACGTTCTTTGTTGTTCATTGAAGCCCATATCCAGATCTGTCTGTGTGAGGTCGCTCTTCATGCACTGACTCCAGCCTCAGTCCATTCCCTGTGAAAGTCCCCAACACTTTTGAATGGCCTTTTCCTGACAATCCTCTCCAGGCTGCAGTCATCCCTACTGCTTGTGCACCTTTTTCTTCCACACTTTTCCCTTCCACATAACTTTCTATTAATGTGCTTTGATACAGCACTTTGGGAACATCCAACTTCATTTGCAATTACCTTTTGAGGCTTTCCCTCCTTATGGAGGCTGTCAATGATGGTTTTCTGCATAAGTGTCAGGTCAGCAGTCTTTCCCATGATTGTGATTCCTACTGAACCAGTCTGAGAGACCATTTAAAGGCCCAGGGACCCTTTGCAGGTGTTATGGCTTAATTCGCTGATTAGAGTGGGACACTTTGAGCCTAGAATATTGAACCTTTCCACAATATTCTAATTTTCTGAGATTGTGGATTTGGGCTTTTCATGAGCTGTAAGCCATAATCATCTCAATTATGACACATCACACCTTGAACTATCTTGCTCTGCATGTAATGAGTCTATCTCATATATTAGGTTCACCTTTTAGGTTACATTCCTATAATAAATGAACTTTTTCACTACATTCTAATTTTTCGAGTTTCACCTGTAGATCAGGAAAACATAAAATATTGCAAAGCCACTCCCCTTTGAAAATAATCCAAATCCTTGTTCCAGATGAGATATAAAGAAAAAATTCCTCACATACTAGGGCTGTCAATTTCAAAGGAAGTATTATTTAGTTATATCTGTACATGTATATTTTCAATTCATATAGCTGCCATGTTATTGAAATAAGACTAAACATTACTACCTAATTTATAGAACTACAGTGAGGATGAGTAGAGATGAAATCATGAGAACATGTCACTCAAAAAGAATAAGTCAGGCATCTTTTGTTGCAGCACATGGGACATGATTAGGAGCCCTGTGTGGGAAAGGTATCTTTCTAAGACCCAAGACAAGGTCTTTTCCATTGAAGAATTACAGTTTTGTTTTTAATTGATAGTTGTGTCCAACTCCTGGAGCGCCCAAGAACCATAGCATTGCAGAACCCCCTGTCATCTACTGTTTCCCAAAATTAGAACTACAGTTGGATGACATAAAGAGACAGACCCACATTTTTCTTATGACTAAAATTTGGAGAATTCTTTGTTTCAAAGGGAGACTTAAGGTAGCTGACATTCAAGATAAACAATTTCATTCAAGAGGTTTTTACATGGCTCACAAGCCAAAGGCTAAATCTAAGTAGCATTTCATTATTTATTGGCCATCATTATTTCAAGTTTCAAGGAGGAGGGGGTGTCAAAGTCATTTTCAACATTTTTCTAGATTAAGGCATTATCTAACATCAGACAGCTCATTGAGCTTCCTTTTTGCAAGAGCACCTGAGATCACCTTCCCAGCAGCAGGAGGCCTCTCCCAGTGGGGCATAGATAACTCTGGTCAGATATGGGCTCTTAAAAATATCTGAGCCTGCACTTTCAGGGGACACTAACACCAACCATACAGACAGAGAAAAGTTGCCAATATTTTCATTCACCTTGTTGAGCAAATTTAGCCGTGAAAGAGTATCGTGGTTGATAATAAGCCTCTGTCTTTCAAAACTCCCCACTTGTTCTTTGATGGGATCCTCCTTGGGGAAAAGTAACCAACTTATGATATTCAGATCTGCTGCTAGATTTCCATTTTGGTCCAAGTACAATTTTTCCCAAGAAAAATTGTAAAACTCATTCTTCTCCAGAAAGGGATGGAACTAGAATTGAAACATACAGGGATTTTGAAAGCAACTTGAAACATCCTAAAAGGTGGAGCAATTTTAAAGCTGAGCCAGTGAACAAGAGATGTTCAATCCTTCCCCCTTCATTATTTGCCTAAATAGCAATAGCACTTAGACTTATATACCACTTCACAGGGCTTTTACAACCCTCTTTAAGTGGTTTATAGAATTGGCATATTGTCTCCAACAATCTGGGTACCCATTTACCAACCTTGGAAGGATGCAAGGCTGAGTCAACCTTGAGTTGTTCAAGATCAAACTCCTGGCACTGAGCAGTGAGTTAGCCAGCAACACTTGCACTCTAACCTTTCTGCCACCATGGCTTAATGCAAAGACTGAGCAGCCATCAGTCTGAAAAGCTTTAATTGGATTCCTGCAGTGAGGAGGGGTTGAGCTAAATGCTCCCGGGTTTGGTTGAAATTTATTAATGTAAAGTTCTATCATGCTTATTACAAACCTATAAATACAGGAATTTATCTACAATGTATACATTTTATATTCTTTTATAATAGCAATGTTATATATCCAAATATAATTGTCACAGTGCCAGCTCTTTGGAATATGATCTTGTGAGCTAAATCTAGCCTCAGCTTGACCAAACCTATTGGTGTTTGGAAGAACAAGTAAGTTGAAATGGTTCCCATACATCAGCATTGGATTATTTTTTCTAAATAGGAACTAGGTTTGATGGATCCTTGTCAGGCCTGCATACCTGCCATGGTTCTAGCCTTGGTGCCTCTAATCTCTCTGTCTCCTCCATTTTTCTCCGCTTAGATATTGAGGAATATGCAACATTCAAGACATGGGCCAAAGTCTTAAAAACACTGTAAAACCGGTGCTCATTTTTTATTGGAATTCTGTCCTTTTTCTCTTGCATGTCCAGTAATGCTATCTGGGTGCATCGTCTCCGGCCCTTGACAGAAAGGACATGCTTTGAAAAAGAACAGCGAAAAGACTGATCTTCAAATTTGGGATCCTTAAAAAGCCTGGGTTGAAAGGCATCCTCATTTGGCCATTTTTTTTTTCTGAAAATCAAAGGTCCAAATACTATGGATATATTTGAAAAGTGTCTGCCTTGTAATTGTCAATTTCTCCAATATTGTGGTGATCCAGACTTTCCCTTCAATGGGTCCTGACAAACTTTCAATTATTATATGGATATGGCGAAATCTATCGACAAGGAAAAAAAATTCTATGAAGTGAACAAAGACATTGACTTTCCTCCATTTAGAGATGGCATCTCCGAGATGTTCCGTAGGTCGGGTCATTGGGAATTGTTGTGAGATAACGACACAGATTCCATTTCTGACAAGCATTGGAGTAAAAGTTCTCGTGAAATTCTCTCCCTCCTCTGTGTCTGTTGAAAAGAGACCAATCAAAGTCCATCTAAAATGGAGGAGGAGTTGGACAATTCCTGGATACTGGATCCCATTTTTGGGGAGCATCTGATGGAACAATGGAATTTGACTTTTATCACTCACAGCATGTGAAACAATTCCAAAACTGATCTGAAGAAACAAGGAATAATGATGTATTATATTTAGATCAGATCAAGTCCAAAATGTAAGCTTTTAATACATTCAATGTGGTTCTCATGAACACATTAGAATAGCTTGTTGTTATTAATCCTTAAGCCATATCAAGAATACCAAATGCAAAATATTAGCTTGATTGAATATAATCATTGGCCTAATCTGGGGTCTAAAATACTGTCCTTTCTCTTTTCTATTAAAATTGACATTCAGACAATAGACATTTATGTCTTCTATCTCTAAAGGTTCCCCACGCACATACGTGCTAAACGTTTCTAGCTCTAGGGGTGGTGCTCATCTCCATTAGAAAGCCGAAGAGCAGGTCTGTCTGAAGACATCTCCATGGTCATGTGGCTGGCATGACTAAATGCCAAAAGTGCATGGAACACTGTTATATTCCTACCAATGTATTTATCTACTTGCATTTTTATATATTTCTGAACTGCTAGGTTGGCAGGAGCTGGGACAAGTAACCTGAGTTCACTCTTTTACGCAGTGCTAGGGATTCAAACTGCCAAACTGCCAACCTTTCTGATTGACAACCTCAGTGTCTTAGTCATTGAGCCACCATGTCCCCTTCTATCTCTAGACCACTGCAAATGCAAATTAGTTCATTTTAGATATTTGTTTAAATAGAATAGAATAAAATAGAATTCTTAATTGGCCAAGTGTGATTGGACACACCAGGAATTTGTATTTGGGCCATGTGCTCTCAGTGTACATAAAGAAAAAATAAAATACATTCATCAACAATCATAAGATACAACACTTAGTGATAGTCATAGGTTACTAATAAGCAATCAAATAATACTAGGCGACAAATAAAAAAATATAAATTGTAAAGATACAAGCAATAAAGTTATAGTCATAAGAGGGAAGAGACAGGTAATAGGAAGGATGAGAAGAAGAATAGTACTAGTCTTACTAAATAATTTGATGATGTTGTTGGAATTAGTTTGTAAGGCATACAGAAAGAAGCTTTGAAATTCAGCTGCCATAGCTGTTTTGCAGAGTGATGACATTCAGGAAAAAACCTCTCCATATTTGCGAAAAATCTTTCATATTTAACACTGTGTCCAGCTGCTCAAGTTTTGATTGAATCGATTATCCATCTACCACTACCCTGCTTACTTTAGCAGATAGAGAAACACAAAAACAAACCTGTGGGACTTTGTAGGTGCCTACTAATGTTGACATCTGAATGGAGATGTCATCAGGAGATCCATCAAGAACAGCCATCAGGTTGTCCTTCTTGCCACAGCTGTAGTTGGGAACATTGGCTTCTCCAGTTGAGAGTATGTTTAGCAAGGCATCTGAAGTGCCAAGGGGGTTCATATAGTTGTCCTGGATGTTGTAGCCAAGTGTGAGATTGTACAGTAGCTGAGAATTCTTGTTGACTCGTTGAATGGCAAATATAAACTGTAGGATAATTTCTGGGGCAGGAACTGAACTACTGTAAAAAAGGTTCATGATAACATCATCTCTAACAGGAACAACAAAATAAATTTTCATTTGTTCCTCTTTCTCTCCGCAAGATGAGGACCCAGAGTGTTGGGGGCAATATGCTAACCGTGTAAACCACTTAGAGAGCGCTATAAAGCACTGTGAAGTGGTATATAAGTCTAAATGCTATTGCTATTCAAAATCATTCAATGGAATCATCAGCAAAGAGGACTTAGAGCTTAGAATAACTTTATTGTCACTTTGAATGTGCACTAATCTGCATATAATAAAATGAAATTTCATTGCTATCACTTTAAAGGATCGCCAATATACACTACATAACCATGACAGAATACATCGATACAAAATTATGGGTATACCCACATACATTATATGACGTAGAGAAACAACAGAGTCTAGTTCAGATGTACACATGTACATGGCGAGAAAAACGATCCTTGCAAATTTTCCAGAGGGGTGGCCTAGGGAACAAAGATGTAACAGAATCTTTTCATAAGAGACCCAGAAAAGCAATTCATTCTCTATTCCTACTAGGAGCGGCAACTGAATATCAACAAATGGAGGAATGGGTGGGGCAGAGGCAACTACAAACTTTTCAATAAGCTAGTTGTGATTAACTCAGGATTGTACGAGATGGGAAAATAATTTGGACTTCAGGGAGCGGGGTGGCTCCATCTTTGGATTTGGGTCTCTTAAAATAAGAGTAAGAGTAGAAGAGTAGAAGTAAAGTAAGAGAGAAGCCGTGGAAATACAAATGATTCAAGAAATTAGACAAGTCCTGCATTATAGGAGTAAGTGAAAGAAAAGAAGACTGCAAATGGAGGAAGTGCCACTCCAGCACACTGAATGACTTACGGGGGAGACTGAGTATAAGGAGCTGTGTTGAAAGATAGAATTATATTGGGTATTATTGTGGCAATGGAGACTATACTAATGAGGTGGTCTCCTGGCCTGTAATAGCTCTGTAGTTTTTTTCCCTCTTGCTCTTCCAAACTCAGCAGGCACTTCCTTCTCAGCTTGCCAGAGACTGGCTGGGATATCAGCAGCAGCAGCAGCAGCAGAAGGAGGAGGTCCATAATTCATGGGGCTGAATCAATCCCCTTCCTGTTTCTGGGGAAGAACAAGTTTGAAGAATTCAAAGCACTCTCACAAGATTGAAATGATAGTGACTTTCTTGACTGAGAGAGAGATCGACAGAACTTTAACTGCAAAGGAGGAAAATGATACATTTCAAGGAGCACAGTCACTGAATGTCCCCAAATTTGTGCCACATAGAGTGAGACCTGAAACATTTATCCTTTTCTGATGCAAGATCCATTTCGAGTTGCTTCAATCTGATGTTTACATCAAAGGCAATCACTGGAGAAATATCAGGAGAGATCTCACAGACCAGGATTTTAATAATTACTGTAAGAAGCAATATCTCCTCTGGGGACCCTGAACTCCTTCTGGGCCTCCATATGCAGCATGTGCAGGGGAGAAGCTGGAGAAGAGCATGTTAGTGAAAAATCACAGATATACCCCTAGAGGGCACTGGTCTCAAGTGGTTGTGGTCCTTCCTTTCTGGACAGGTCTCGAAAGTGATGCTGAAAGAAGATAGTTCGATACCCAGGAAATTGGGTGTTGTCCTTCAATGTACTCTCTTGTCTCCAAACATTCCTGGGGAAAGTCATCCAGAACTTTAGAGTTTGCTGCCAACTTAGGTGTCAACTCGTAAAACATTCCTATGCCTGTTTCAGTAGTTGCCATAAAAATGGAGGGGAGGAAGGAAATCTGGAAGAGCAGTGCAGCAGTTTGAAAGCAAAAGTACATTCCAACTCTTATCTTTAAAAGATTTAACTAAAACACCAGAGTTTTTACCCACGAATATATTTAATTGGAGGACGGAATGATGACATCCAGCCTGTGAAAGTGCTCAGTTGGAGAATCTGGTTTATGAGAAACCCCAGGGAAGGAGGGAAACAGGAACAAAGGTGACTGTAAAGTACCTATGCCAGAGTTGGATTCATACAGGGCAGTGCCAGTATGTCATTTCTAATAAATTCTTTGAAGTTTTTTGAAGTTTGCCTCGAGTATCATGATTTAATTAGGGCGATTGCTGGAATCCTGACATACCTTGCAGCAGACTCCCTTCAGCCCACCAGCTAGCCAAGCTGTTCCTGAAGAACATCTACTGCCTGAATATATTTTCCAAGTCTCCGTCTGCTATTTCAATGGGTTGGGAGAGTGAATAAAAAAAAGTTTTCCCTTGACAGCTTTCTCCGCTGCTTTTCTCTTCTTAGGGATACAATGTATCTTTCAGGCAATTCTAGCAATTCCGTTTCCAGGGTTTTAAAGGTTGTTATTTTCCCGGCTCAGCCAACACCTTCACTTCTGATTCTTCCTTCTCCTTCTTCCTCCAGCACAATCTTTTCCAGCTGCCGGCTTCTTTGTGGTGGCCATTGCTGACCACCGCTCCACCATCTTGAGAAAATGAGGTTAAGCTGGGTGAGGAGGGGGTCTGCGACACTCCCTAACCCCTTCCCAGATCCTCCCTATCTTCATCTCCCTCTACAGGGCAGCCTTATCCTCCAGACCCATCAGGATCGGAGGCACCAAGACGGCTAGCGCAACAGGGATCGCACACAGTCGCGAATCCCCGCCTCTGCCAAAGCCTGGCAAACCGGAAGGTATATTTGGGCATCGAAGGTAATTCAACTTGAAAGTTATGAGATAAAGGATTTTTGGACATTGGATTTTACAACTTCAGAAATTGGAAAACCCGTATTTGTGGTATGGATTTTTGAGCGTTTAAAGGGAAATTGCTGTTGTAAGTGGGGGGAGAGGGAAAAACTTTTTTGGAGCAGAGCTTGAAAAAGGAGGAGACTCCCGAGTCGAGTCTCAAGTGAGAGGACAGGAGATCGGAGGTGAAGAAGTCTGGTGCAGGCTTCGAACACCTTTTCTGGCGTCAGGAGCGATCCCCCAGGGATACATGAACCCCGGAGAGGTTCGTGTCAACGTGGAGATCCTCGAGCTGCAGAGGGGGGAAGGCAACTCCCCAACAGTGAAGAGGGAAGCTCCCGAGCTCGGCGCTAAAGAGTAAGCTGTCATTTTATGGCGGCTTCCAATCCGGTCTGCCACTTGAGTGAATAAGCAAAGCAGTGACAGCCTGCGAGATCCAGTAACAGGAACAGAGAAACGGTTTATATCTTGGATTCTTTGAAGTCTGAAGGGAGTAGAATGACAGAAGAATGATAGCATAAATTCTTCTCTCCTGGTTGTGATAAGCACCTCTTGGAAGTCGGGCGGAGAGCGGCCAGAAAAGCAATTGGGGAAGCTTTGGGGAAAGAGAGAGATTGCTAAAACCTGGAGATTGGAGATCCGGAACTGGTCTGAGCACAACATGACTATTACATCTACTTAATATTGGGGAGAAGATAAATTGAGCATCATATTGGACTTTGGAAGATTTGTATGTGGATTTAAAAGTTGGAAAGCAAAGAAAGAAGCAGCAGCAAGAGGAAGAAGCCAGAGGCGAGCAGAACGCTGGGAAAGACGGTTTTGGGACTGCAGATTAGTCAGCACTTTTCACCATTTGCTGATTGGAAGGCTGAAAAGAAACCTCTAGCTGGAAGATGGAACTTTAGCTCACCCAATTTGCTCTCTTTATTACGTGGTACTACTTAAGTTTACTAAGTTGGCACTATTTTCTCTTTAAGATGACTTCCTTGTGGTTGTTTGTTTGTTGATTTTCTGAAGCTGTGGTAATCTCTCTTCTACCCCTTCTCTTATTATCTTGCCCCTTGCCTCCCTATTGTATCTCCTAAACACTTTACATAATTTTACTTACTGGGGGGAAGAGGAGGATACACTATTATCAAAGAGTTAAGAGTTTACTGTTGTAAGTATTAATAGTAAAAAGGGATAAACTTTGTTGATATAATCTATTTATAAATTATTTAGACTACTTACGACAATTTAAGATTAATTCCTTAAAGTGTTAATTGATGTACTATTGTTGACCAATTTTCTTATTACATTGACTAGAATATTGTTGCAGATCTCTATTTATGATATAGGGAAAAGACTGTGGAGTGAGATATAAAATTGAAATACGTGAATAGTCTTTCAGTACAGAACCCAAATACTGAATGGTGATTTGGGATAATATATTTAATATTGTGCATCAACAAAAACAAATACTTAGAGAGATGACATCCACAACAACTATGGCCTTAAAAACAGGAAAGAAGGCTATCCCGACCCTATCGACTACGTTGACAGCCACCCCACCAACATCTCAAAAACTATCGAGGAGTCTTTAATAGGGGAAAAGCAGCCCAATGTCCCCAATATTAATATACAAACTTCCATATTAGCCTTGCAGGAAGCTATATCTAAATGCAAGAAATGATGATTAATAATCACAAGGAAACTAGAGCAGATATAAGCGAATTGAAAGATGAGATGGGGAAAATGAAGACTGAAATGAAAGCGGATATAGCGAAGGTGGAGGGTAAGATAGGGTCTCTACAGCAGGCCATGGAGAGAAACGAAGTGAAAATAAAAGATAGAGAGAGTAGAACAACACGCATGGAGTCTAACTTTGAAAGGATGGATGAGGAATTTAAAAATGTACTTAGAGAAACGGAAGACTCTCTGATCCACCTCGAGATGGACAAAGCAATGGCGTATTTAAGATTCCAGAATGTGGCGGAAGCCAAAAATGAAGAATTGGAACATCTGATGGCAGAAATATTGGCTGAATGGCTAGGAAAGGAAAAAGATGATCTAATTAAAGAGTTTGATGAGGTATATAGGGTTAGCACAAGCTACGCCAGGCGTAACAACTGTCCAAGAGAAATTCATATCAGCTTCTCTAGGAGATGTCTGAGGGATTTAATTTTGAAAATGTCTAGGAGGAAACAATATCATATAAGGGCAGAGAAATTAGGATTTTAAAACAAATTCCAAAGAGAGTGAGGATGATAAGACAAGATTATAAATTTTTAGCTAATGATTTAAATAAAGAAGGAATCCATTTTAAATGGTTAATCCCGGAAGGGATGTTAATTACATGGAAAGAGAGGAAAATCAAAATAGAATCGGTAGAACAGGCCCAAGTTTTTCATCAACAGCTCACAGATAAGAATAGTCAACCCACCAAAGAAGAACCTAAAACAAGACCACAGGAGGTCCGATATTATCACAGAACCCAAAAGGAACGACTTTCTCCAATTTCAAGAAGTGATAATCCACAACATGGGAGAGAAGAGCAAATCCCACAACAACAACAACAAGAGAACCGAATCATTACTAGGCAAAAATCTAAGCAGAAGTAGATAAATGGTGGAGGGGAAGAAGTTGCTCTCCATCAATATAAACGGATTAAATTCATTATTAAAAAGAAAAAGGATATTCTCAAAACTTATTCAACATAACGCAGATATAATATGTCTTCAAGAGACACATATTTCGAAGAATGACGAAAGACATCTAATTTGTCCAAAATTAGGTAAACTTTTACAGCACCGCCGACCAACACAAGAAAAAGGAATTGCAATTTATGTAAAACAAGATGTAAAGGCAGAACTAATCTGGTCGGATCCCGAAGGAAGAACTCTGGTTATACAAGTTTGGATAAACCACATCACATTTTTACTTGTAGCAATCTATGCCCCAAATGATGACCAGGGAAATTTTTAAACACCTTCACCAAAAATAGTAGGCTTTGAAAAAGAAACATTTGCTTGATTGGCGATTTTAACTCCATTGCAGACTACCAGAAAGACCATAGTAATATGGGGAAAAACAAGAAGGGGAAAAGGGAACTCTCTGCAGCATGTAAGGAAATGTTGAGAGAGTTAAATTTAAAAGATCTATGGAGGGAACGGAATCTTGAAGGAAAACAATTTACATATTATTCTAACCCACATAAGACTTGGACCAGAATAGATATGGCTTGGATGGATTTGGACTTGGCTAATGAAATAAAAGAAATCAAAATTCTACCGAATGAATGGGCTGATCATAACCCAATACAGCTAATTTGGAGGGATAGGAGACGAATAAAAAAAAGATGGACACTAAATAACCAAATTGTAAACGAAGAAGAGTATATTAATAAACTGAAAGAGGAGCTAAATTATTTTCTAAAAGATAATAATAATGAAACAACTTCAAAACAGAACATTTGGGATACTATGAAAGCAATTATAAGAGGCACAACAATTTCCTATAATGCTATGAGAAACAAGAGAATTTATGCCCAACAAAACGTTACAACAACAAATCCAAGACTTAGAAACACAATTACAAAAACCCCTAAGACCCAAGGACTACAAAATCAGTTAATACTAGCCAAACATAAGCTGAATTTAATTGAACAAGATAAAATAGAAGTTAGCTTGAGAAGGTCCAAACAAAATTATTTTGAACACGCCAATAAACCAGGAAGATGGCTATCTTATAAACTTAAAAAAGAAAAAGAAAAGAGATTGATACACCAATTAATAGATGAGAAAGGCATCCCACAACATGAGATTGAGAAGAAAAAGGATATTATATTAAACTATTTCCAAAGATTATATAAAAAAAGAAGAAATCAATGAGGATAAAATAAGAACTTATCTGGAGAATACGAATGATAAAACAATAGGGAAGGAGACAAAGAATTACTAAATAAGGATATTACATGGTCTGAGTTAAAATCTGCAATGGAAAATCAATGTAATAATAAATCCCCTGGTCCAGATGGGATTCCAGTAGAATTATATAAAGCCACATTAGATTTAGTAGGGCCTCTGATGCTGGAAGTGTTTAACGAAGTACTTTCGGCTGCCAAAATGCCAGACTCATGGAGGGAGGCGTTGATTGCGTTAATTCCGAAGGAGGATGTGGATGCCAGATATATCAACAATTATAGACCAATCTCACTTTTAAATGCCGATTATAAATTATTTACCTCAATTATTGCGAATAGAGTAAAACAAGTTTTAAATTTATACATTCATGAAGACCAAAATGGTTTCCTTCCATTCCGCCAAATTAAAAACAATTTAAGAACCGTTATTGACGTCTTAGAATATTATGAAGCTCATCCAGAGAAACAATTTACACTCTTGTTTCTAGATGCGGAGAAAGCATTCGATAACTTACATTGGCACTTCTTAATACAAAAATCTATAACATGAATCTGGGCACTAAATTCGAGAATATTATCACAACAATTTACAATACCCAACAAGCCAATATACTAATTAATGGTGAACAAACAGGCCCACTAAGCATTGAAAAGGGCGTTAGACAGGGTTGCCTCTCTCACCCCTCTTATTTATATTTGCTTTAGAATCATTGTTAACGCGGATAAGACAAAATCCTGAAATTCAAGGGTTAGGGTCAAGGCAGAGGAATATAAATTACAGGCGTTTGCAGACGATATGGTTTTCTTCCTAGAGGATCCCATGGAGAAAGGACATAATCTAATAAAAGAACTAGAACAATATGGTTCAGTAGCAGGACTAAAGATCAACAGAAATAAGACGAAATTACTGACTAAAAATCTAACAGAGAACCAGAGGAAAGAATTAGAAAAACCATGGGGATACAGGCAACAAAAAGGTCAAATATTTAGGCATATGGTTAACACCACATAGTAAATCACTCAAAGAGAATAATTATGATAAACTGTTACAGCAAATTAAGAAAGATCTAGAATCCTGGAATAAGTTGCAGCTTTCTTTACTGGGCAGGATTGCCACAATCAAAATGAACATTTTACCAAAACTCCTTTACTTATTCCAGACAATCCCAATAAAATTACCAAAAATTTTTTTGATGATATAAATAAGGTAACTCTTAAATTTATTTGGCAAGGGAAAAAGCTAGAATCAGTATTAAGGCCTTACAAGATGCAAAAAGTAGAGGTGGGCTAGCGCTTCCAAACTGGGAATTATATTATTGGGCAGCCAACTTACTATGGTTAAAAGACTGGGTCAATTTACGGAATAAAAGAACTCTAGCCTTGGAAGGGCACGACCTTCAGAGAGGATGGCACGCATTTCTATGGGATGTGGGGAAAACTAAACAGGCGTACTTTCATAGACATCTTATTAGAGATTCACTATTAACTAATTGGAAAAAAATATGTAAAAACATTATTTAAAAATTCGATTTGGCTTTCAACAATGGAGGCAATGGTTCATCCCAACAATTTGGATATAACAAAAATGACTAAATATAAAGATTTATTAGATCCTTTAGGGAAACTAAGAACTCGACAGGACTTACAGGAACAGGGATTTAAAATTGATCAGTGGTTATATATACAAATCCATAGTAGATACAAACAAGATATCAAAGAGTTTGGAATTTATAGCAAATTACAACACCTAGATAAAATCTTATTAGGATCAAATAAAAAGAATATTTCTAAATTTTATAAATATTTATTGGAGGTAGAATTAGAGCAAGAGATAGTGAAAGGGAACATGATAATGTGGAGTAGGAATATTGGAAGAAGCATTACATTAACAGAATGGGAAAAGATCTGGAATAGAATCATTAAGATTACGAAATCTGCGGCGTACAAAGAAAATATGTATAAAATGTTATATAGATGGCACTTACCCCTTCGAGGTTAGCGAAAATGAACCCAAACTCTAGTCCAAAATGTTGGAAATGTAAAAACATAGAGGGAACCTACTTTCATATGTGGTGGACCTGTAAAGAAGCCCAGAAATACTGGCAAAAATTAGAAAATGGCTGGAGGAGATAACCAAAGATCAAATTGAATACAAACCAGAGTTCTTCCTACTAGGGATCTCTGATAAACATTTTCCTAAAAAGACGAAATACATAATAATTCATATTCTAACTGCGGCCAGATTAGCATTTGCCCAGTGCTGGAAATCATCCCGTTTACCTACAGATCAATTGGTCATTCAGAAAATATGTGACTGCGCAGAAATGGACAATTTAACCATAGCTCTTAAAAATAAAGAGTCTTCAGCATTTGATAATAATTGGAATGCATGGTATAATTGGTTATATCAGAGATAAACTGTTCAATGAGCATAAATAAGCATAAATATCCATAAATAGCGATAAGATGTGTATATTTAAAGTAAGGTAGGAGAATTGGATCTTGTAGACTGTCAAAAAGAATATTTGTCTGGTTTTAACGTATTTTCTTTTTTCTTCCGTCTCTTTATTTTTTTGTTTTTTTTTCTCTCTTTTATACTTCTTCTTCTCCTTTTTCGGTCGCAAGACCGAGCGTTTTTTTTTTTTTTTTCCTCTCTCTTTCTCTTCTTCCTTTCTTCTTTTTCTCTCCCTGTTTCTTATGTAATGTTGTTATGTTATTTTTTTAATTGTAAATTCAATAAAATTTATATGAAAAAAAAAAAAGAAAAAGGAGGAGACTCCCTAGAACTTTAAAGAAAGATATATTTTAATGGGAACTTTTTGATCAATCAGTAACCCCAGAAAGAGAAAGAGAAGAAAGAAAAAGAAAGTATTAAAAGAAATAGTTTATTTAGATCTTTTGGTGACTTTGGAATTTTTTTGGAATTATTCTTAATTAAAAACACTTGGGTGGTTGTTTTTGAAGAAGTTTTTCTCTTCATGATGGCATTGCTTCTGGATGAACTAAAAATTCAATATCAAAAATGTAAAAAAGAAGATCAAGATGGAAAAGACACTTTGGGCACTCTTTTTCAATTTCTAGAAATGGCAGTATGCACTTATGAAAAACTGACTACGCAGCAGGATGACTGGAATAAAGAAGAAGAAGCCATCCTGGATGAACAATGGGATTTCTTTGGGGAGGAGGAGAAAGAGGAAAAGAAAAAGGGGATTTTAAGGTTTGAGAAAACTATCCAAAAAGAGAAAAATGAGATGAAAGCTGGATACAAGGTTTGAAAACAACAGAAAGGGGGTAAGCAGAAGAAGAAAAGGGAGGAGGAGAGACAATGGGGTAAAAAAAGGCAAGGAGAAAAATAAACAAGAGAGAAAGGAGGGGATGAGAAGCCTTAATGGTGGGAAGCAAGATTTAAAGAAAC
Organism: Pseudonaja textilis; assembly: GCF_049901715.1. Lineage (NCBI taxonomy): Eukaryota > Metazoa > Chordata > Lepidosauria > Squamata > Elapidae > Pseudonaja > Pseudonaja textilis. The sequence continues at coordinate 10,789,356 of NC_141991.1, forward strand.
AAAATTTATTTAGAGACAATGTGTAAATTTAATTGAAAAAGGGATTCTGGAAGATACATAAGATTGTGTTTTTATATGTGTATTTAGAGTAAAATGTGTATCAATATATATGATTAGTTTTTTAATGGTATCGATGGTGGTTTATATGCTTTTATTTTGTAATTGTAGTGTACTTGTTTTTCTTATAAAATTTATTTTGTAATTTTAGAATGTACTAATCAGAATCCCAATATAATGTAAGTGTTATATTAAGTATTACTAAGCTAGGGGAAAGAGTCAGTATACAGGAGAAGTATATTTAAAGAGAAAAGATGGATGGATAACTGGAAAAGAACAGACAAAGAAAGATAAGTATTATGAATTGTATTGAGATAAGATAAAATAAAACTAAGAAAGATAAAAGAGGGAAGAAGCTATATAGAAAATTGAAAATGGTAAAAGATATGGAATGATATATAAAGTAAATATGATTTTTGAATTTGCATCTGTGCGAAGAGTTTTAACCCGGGATCAAGCAGCTTTCAGAAAAGATGTTTTATGTTTTTTTTATGTTTTATGTCTTGTATGTTTGTGTATTGTTTTTTGAAAGGCAAAAAATTTTAATTAGTAAGAAATATAATCTGGATAATAGAATGAAAAGGAGAAATTGGGATAAGATATGAAGTTGAGCAGATAAAGTAAATATACATATTACAATTTGGAAATATTTTGTATGTCCTACTGGTTTTTCCAGAAAGATCTTTTATATTATTATGCCTTGATTGTCTGTATGTTCTGTAAAGTTAATGAAATTTGTTTTTATTTTTAAAAAAGAACATCTACTGCCTGCATGCAGTACCACGATGAATTATCTCAGAAAGAGGGAGTTCCTGTGGTCTATTGTGTCATCCCAGAGCCTTAGCTCAGCCTTTCATCCGAGCTGCAATGGGGTGGGTGGGGGACAGAGAGCCTGAATGCCATGGTAGAGCAGTACCTGAGGTGCTATGTGAATTATCAGCAGTCCAATTGGGCGGACCTCCTGACTTTCATGGAGGTTGCATACAATAATGCTGTTCACAGTAGCATGGGACTAACCCCCTTCAGAGTAATGAGGGGCATGGACTTCATCCCACTGCCTGAGTATCCATGGATCCACCCTCCAAAGTCAGCCTGACCTATTGGATGTCAACGCTGAAAACAAGTTGGAAAAATGTAAAAAAGGCACTGGCAAAAGTGGCACAAAGCTATAAAAAATAGGCACACAAACACTGGCTCCAACAAAGGCCATTCCAGGTGGGGGAGAAAGTCTACCTAGCCACCAAGTACTTGAGGTTAAGTCTCCCTAGTAAGAAGTTTGGGCCAAAAACATTCATGGGACCTTTCCCAAAGTGAATGTCATCAACCCAGTCATGGTGCAACTGAGGTTGCCCCGACTCTTAGGGAAAATACACCCGGTATTCCATAGTAGCCTCTTAAAACACTGTGGTGGGATCAACCCTGAGGCCACCACCTCATGAACCCCCAGACCTCATGTCATAGGAGGCCAAACTAATTATGGAGTGCAGTGAATCCTAGATCCGAGGTTGCACAGGAGACTTTCCTGGATTCCTTGCATTCTTTTTGGATTTCTGGATTACTTGCTTTGCTCCCTTGCTTCCTGGACTTCTTGACTTGCCGTGCTGGATAACTTGCTTTGCAGCCATGGTGCTCACAGCATTGGGCTGCACTATTTTCAGTGAGAGACTGCTTGAGGTATGTGTGTGTGCATATGTGTGATCACTTTGCTCTGAGACTTGCCAGAAATATGGGAGCGTTTGGGGAAATTTGAAACAATAATGGGGCAGTCTGAACTGCCAGCTGCCTCTGTGATCTCCGCACCATGCTCCAGGTCATCGCATATGTATATGTACATGGGTGGGATTCAACTGGTGTTATTACCGGTTCGAAAAGAGTGGATCTGCACTAAATAATTAAGTCTTATGAGCCTAAGAAACTACTTCATGATCAGATACCAACTTTTATCATTAAATGTTCCTTAGTATTTAGATCTGGTCTCAGAATGATACCAGCCGTTCTCTACGCCGCCGCCAGAGAACAGCAGTCTGAGGAAGTCCCTCGGATTCAAAGGACTGATGGAGCCAGGGATGTTCCCTTCAACTTACCAATACCCTGGAAGTCGGGATAGACCCCCCCACCCAGAGGGCCTCAGGGCCCCTTGCATCCCATCTAGGTTGCCAGAAATGTTGCAGCAAATCTTCATTCCAATTAGGACACAAGACCACGAAAGGTGGGAGAATACAGGTTTTTATTTGCGCAAAGTGTTCAAAGCATTAACATGACAAATTCTGAAGCCCCCAGTTCTTCCTGATACAGTACTTTTATACCCAATATGACATCAGCAAAGACTTGGGCATTATTCTTAACACTTATTTGCCAAATAAGGACAACTATACATATTTCTATCATATATTTCTATATATGGATTAGGGAAAAGGAAATAACAAGCACATTTCATATTTTCCAGTTAACTTACACCATTCGGTTATTTCCATGTTCCACCCTTGCTTATGCCACTGTGGTTAGCTTTAGTTCCTTAATACAGTCTGAACACAGGAAGTTACAGATAAGTCATAATATGACTCGCGACAAGTAATAGAATGGTGTTCCATGTGGTATTCTGATAATATTTTAATTAAATGAAGTATTAGCTTTCATCCCTGTTCTGTCCCCGCCTCATTGGAGCAACTAAAGTTGCCCCGACTGTTAGGGAAAATACACCTGGTATTCCATAGTGGCCTCTTAAAACCTGTGGTGGGTTCAACCCTGAGGCCACCACCTCGTAAACCCAGCAGACCCCATCTCACAGGAGGCCAAACTCAGTATGAGGTGCAGCGAATCCTCTATCTGAGATAGCACCGGAGACAACTCCAATATCTAATCAAGTGGAAGGGCTACCCTTTATCAGAGACATCCTGGGTAGAATAGGAACATCCAAGCTGATTTCCTTGTGACAAGGTATTCTTGAAATGCCTAGATAATCACCTCGGCAGCTGAAAGTTGTCGAAGCATAAACAGGTTATTGGAGAGCATGATGGATGACTCTTGGAGATGTATCCCATTGGAGAAGTCACATCCATGGGGTGGGGGAAAGACCAGGGTCATGAAGGAAATGTTTGATGTAATTAAGTATCACCTTCACCCAGCCACACGCCAACATGGCAATTTATAATAAACCAATTTACTTGTTCTGAGATGCGGTTAGAGACTTTTGATTTGAATAAAAGAGAAGTTGTTAGAGCCCTGACAGTCTATAGTTAGAATTTTGCGTGGCAGAAACTTTCATCACCTAGAAACTATCTTTGAAAACATTTATGGAATGTAAGCTGCTCCCCCTCCTTTCTGTTGGAAACTCTAAAAAGACCATAGAAATATTTTATGAGTTGATATTGAGTGCCCTGCAACTCTTCACAAGGCACACCTGGGGACTGAGACTTAAAGAGACATTGTTTGGAGAGACATTTTTGGGGAACAAATGATGAATTCCTGGAGAGTTGAGTGTTGACATTTGAACTTTCCTGGATTCCTTGCATTGTTTGGGGATTTCTGGATTACTTGCCTTGCTCCCTTGCTTCCTGCACTCCTTGACTTGCCCTGCTGGATTTCTTGCTTTGCAGCCATGGTGCTCACAGCATTGGGCTGCACTATTTGCAGCGAGAGGCTGCTTGAGGTATGTGTGTGTTCATATGTGTGATCACTTTGCTCCGAAACTTGCCAGAAATATGGGAGTGTTTGGGAAAATTTGGAACAATAATGGGGCAGTCTAAACTGCCAGCTGCCTGTGTGATCTCTGTACCATGCTCCAGGTCATCAGTGTTGCTGGTGGGCAGCAAAGCCAGGGGGGTTTTCCTCTGACCACAACCAAGGAACATTAAACTGCTTCCATTTATCCTCACCCCCCTTTCCGATGTCCCTGGCGACCGTGAGCCGCCATCCCTCTTCTAGGGGTACGGACAAGTTTACTTTCCTGTACTCCATTTTCATGGTCCCATCCTCCTTAAAAGAGATCTGTGCCCCAAGTTTAGACAGTAGATCCCTTCCCAACAATGGAATAGGACAGTCGGGCATATATACAAACTGATGTGTTATGGCCTGTCCCTTCAGTGTGCATACAAGGGGTTCTAGAAAGGGACGCTGCAGTATGCTTCTGTTTGCACCCTGGATGCTGATAGTCTGCTGGGATGCCTGGGCCAAGGGCTGAGTCAGAACCGACCAGGTTGCTCCAGTATCAACCAGGAAAGTTACAGGTTTACCTCCAAAATTTAGCCTGACCATAGGTTCTGGGAGGCTTTCTGAACCCGATCGGCCTCAATCCCATTCTTCTACCTCTGCCAAACCTATTAAGGGAGCTCTCCCTAAACTTCTCCTATTATCTTGCCTTCCCCAGCCCCTTTCCAGGGGTCTTCTTAGGCCATTTTCCACTACAAAGCTGAGGTTCCTTGGAGGAGGGCCACTTCTGCCTTCTGGCCTTTCATCCTTGTTCCTTTCAGGACACTCCCCTTTCCAGTGTCCTTGTTTCTTACAATAGGTACACTGGTTGCATCCTAACTCTGTCCTTCCACCCCTTGACAGACTATTTCCTCTGCCCCTTGGTGGGTTGAGTCCCCTGCCTCTTGGTGTCCACATCATGGCCGCTGCCATTAGCTCGGCTTTTTGTTGCATTTTTTGATCCTTCCTCCTTTCCTCCTCCTTATCCCTATTAGCAAAGACCTTTCTGGACACCTCCATGAGTTCACTCATGGGTTTCCCTAGAGCTCCCTCAAGTCTCTGCAATTTACGCCTTATGTCCAGTGTGCTCTGGGAGATGAAGGCCATAGTCAGCATTTGAGTATTCTTCGGGTCTAGTGGGTCGATAGGGTTATCCATGCGGTATGCATCAACCAAATGGGTATAAAATGCTTCCGGAGTCTCAGCAGGTTCCTGTAACACCAGAGAGGGTTTGGACATGTTGACTACAGGTTGTCCTGCTAGTCGGACGGCTTGCACTATCAATGACTGATAGTCTCGGAGCTTTTCATTTCCCTCGTCCTTGTAGAGATCCCAGTCTGGATCACTAGATGGGTACTTTTCCTCCATAAGTTCTGTAATGGAGTGATTTAATCTAACGTCAGGCTTCAGTATTTTGGTAATACTGTATTCCTAATCTTTTCCCTTTCCTTTGGATTAAACAGGGTCCCCATAAACTGTTGGAGGTCTAGCCAGTTGGGGTTGTGGGCATCCACTATTGTTTTCACTAAATCAGCTATCTCTGTGGGCTTTTCACTAAATGGGCCATAATGTAGCTTCCAGTTCAATAGGTCTGAGGTGGCAGCAGCTCCTCAGGGGGTGTTATCCCTGAATCCCTGGAAGCAGAGGGGAAGGAGTCAAGCCATGTCTCTACCAGAGTGGAAGCCTTCGGTGGGGGCTGTTCAGCTTGTACTGACCGGTCAGCCTTCGGTGGTTTTGGGGGGCTTCTCACATAGGGGGATAACTGATCCAATTGGGCCATAAAGCCGGATACCCCTGATGATTCCTCACCCTCAGAACCACTATCGAACCCACCCGGGGGCACATATGGCAGAGGGGGTAGCGCATCCTCCGGGCAACTGGGCAAGACTGGTAATGCTTTCGGTAACTTTTTAAGATACATATTTTGTTATAATAGGACCTTAGAGTGTCGCATCTTGAGCTTTCTAAGCCACGGAGGAGGGTGATTCAACAAATCAAGCCAGATGTCTATGTATGGGTCCTGGTCTGGATGCCCTAATGTTGGATGGAATACTAAGCGGTGTACTTGTACTGCTATGGGAATATCAAGTGTGCCTATAGGGGGCCACCCAAAACCAAATGTGGGCCACTCTGTCTCACAAACTTTCTGTAGTTTCAACCTACTCCACTTATAACCATAATCCTGAGACTGATATGCCTCCTTGAAATGTTTCAGCATAACCTCTAGCGGGGTCACAGGCTTGCTTTCTCCACCACCCATGAACCACCCAAGTAACCAGACAAGAAAAATGAGGAAAGGGATTGAAGAGTTGGGTATGGAGTTCCTCCTATTCTGGACACACCAGGGAGTTGCACACATCCACGCTTGACCCAGGGAGCCAGATGCACACGGTCTCCGATGGGAACTGGGGACGCCACTCGCTTTCTACTGGCCCATGGCACTGGACACTCACAGTCACCAGTGGGAACCGCAGTAGTCTCACACTTCAACCAAACCGGACAATTCCACCCACCTTACCTTAAGAGAGGGTGATCAGTCCTCTCCTCAGTCCTGGCTTACAGGGAGGGATTATTCCCCAGGTTTCATACTTGCCTGAAGGCATCTTCCTCCTCCACAGCTGGCCAGACAATGTCCTGGTCTCCTCACCTCTCACCAGTGGTTCTTGGGAGTATCGATCGCCGCTGCCAGAGAACAGCAGTCTGAGGAAGTCCCTCAGATTCAAAGGACCGACGGAGCCTGGGATGTTCCCTTCAACTCACCGATACCCTGGAAGTCGGGATGGACCCCACCCAGAGGGCCTCAGGGCCCTTGAATCCCATCTAGGTCACCAGAAATGTTGCAGCAAATTTTCATTCCAATTAGGACACAAGACCACGAAAGGTGGGAGAATACAGATTTTCATTTGCGCAAAGTGTTCAAAGCATTAACATGACAAATTCTGAACCCCCAGTTCTTCCTGATACCGTACTTTTATACCCAATATGACATCAGCAAAGCCTTGGGGGTTATTCTTAACACTTATTCGCCAAATAAGGTCAACTATACATATTTCTATCATATATTTCTATATATGGATTAGGGAAAAGGAAATAACAAGCACATTTCATATTTTCCAGTTATCTTACACCATTCGGTTATTTCTATGTTCCACCCTAGTTTATGCAACTGTGGTTAGCTTTAGTTCCTTAATACAGTCTGAACACAGGAAGTTACAGATATGTCTTAATATGACTCGCAACAAGTAATAGAATGGTTGTTCCATATGGTATTCTGATAATATTTTAATTGTATGAAGTATTAGCTTTCATCCCTGTTCCGTCCCCACCTCATTGGTGCAACTGATGTTGCCCTGACTGTTAGGGAAAATACACCCGGTATTCCATAGTGGCCGCTTAAAACCTGTGGTGGGATCAACCCTGAGGCCACCACCTCGTGAACCCCCAGTCATAGGAGGCCAAATTCATTATGAGGTGCAGTGAATCTTCGATCTGAGATAGCACAGGAGACAACTCCAATATCTAATCAAGTGGAAGGGCTACCCTTTATCAGAGACATCCTGGGTAGAATAGGAACGTCCAAGCTAATTGCCTTGTGACAAGGTATTCTTGAAATGCCTAGATAATCACCTCGGCAGCCAAAAGTTGTCAAAGCATAAAAAGGTTATTGGAGAGCATAATGGATGACTCTTGGAGATATATCCGACTGGAGAAGTCACATCCATGGGGTGGGGGAAAGACCAGGGTCATGGGGGAAATGTATGATGTAATTTCTAATAAATTTCTAATAAACCAATTTACTTTTTCTGAGATGTGGTTGGAGACTTTTAATTTGAATAAGGGAGAAGTTGTTGGTATCCTGACACTCTACAATTAGAATTTTGCGTGTCAGAAACTTTCATCACCTAGAAACTATCTTTGAAAACATTTATGGAATGCAAGCTGCTCCCCCTCCCTTTCTGTTGGAAACTCTAAAAAGACCATAGAAATATTTTATGAGTTGATATTGAGTGTCCTGCAACTCTTCACAAGGCACACCTGGGGACGGAGACTTAAAGAGACATTGTGAGGAGGGACATTTTTGGGGAACAAATGATGAATTCCTGGAGCGTTGAGTGTTGACATTTGAACTTTCCTGGATTCCTTGCATTCTTTTTGGATTTCTGGATTACTTGCTTTGCTCCCTTGCTTCCTGGACTTCTTGCCTTGCCCTGCTGGATTTCTTGCTTTGCAGCCATGGTGCTCACAGCATTGGGCGGCACTATTTGCAGTGAGAGGCTGCTTGAGGTATGTGTGTGTGCATATGTGCGATCACTGAGACTTGCCAGAAATATGGGAGTGTTTGGGGAAATTTGGAAAAATAATGGGGCCATCTGAACTGCCAGCTGCCTGTGTGACCTCTGTACCATGCTCCAGGTCATCACATATGTACATTTACATGGGTGGGAATCAACTGGTGTTATTACCGGTTCAAAAAGAGTGCATTTGCAATAAATAATTAAAATGAGCCTTCTACTTCCAGATCAGATAGCAACTTTTATCATTAAATGTTCTTTAGTATTTAGATCTGGTCTCAGAATGATAATGTAGCACTTGGGGAAGAAGATGCAGGCCAGGAGGCCAGCACCAGAAGCCAAGATGGAGAAGACCTGCACGGCCACCATGTATTTCCCTTTGGTGCTCAAGTAGGTGGGCAGGAAGGAGATCCAGACACTGCAGAAGACCAACATGCTGAAGGTGATCAATTTGGCTTCATTGAAGGCACCAGGAAGGTTCCGGGCAAGGAAAGCCACCATGAAGCAAATAGCAGCAAGGAAACCCATGTAGCTGAGAACAATATAAAACATGGTGACAGAGCCTTCCTTACATTGAAGGATGATCACTCCTGATTGGGAGTGCAGGTCAGAATCAGAAAATGGAGGAGAAACTCCCAGCCAGATTGCACAAATTACAATTTTTCCAGCACAACCAGAAAGGATGATGGAGTTGGACAAGCTCTTCCCCAACCATTGCCTCACCCTGTTCCCCGGTTTTGTGGCCAGGAAGGCCAGTACTACCATGATTGTTTTGGCTAAAACACAAGACACAGCTACTGAGAAGACAATGCTGAACACGGTTTGTCGGAAAAGGCAGGAGGCTTTCCTTGGTCGGCCAATGAAGAAAAAGGAGGACAAGAAGCAAAGAAAGAGGGAGACCAAGAGGATGTAGGAGAGGTCACGGTTGTTGGCTTTAACAATGGGAGTTTCTCTGTATTTAAGGAAGATGACTAAAACAAAGCCTGTTGCTAGAAACAAGAGTACAGCAAAGACGACCAGGATGATGCCCAGATGTTCTTCATAGGACAGGAAGGTTATTCTTTTGGGGATACATTGGACTCTGTCACCAGTTGGATATTTATCGTCTGGGCACTTGGTGCATTTTTCAGTGTCTGAGAAGAGAGTAAGCAATATTATTTTTATAGTTTCTCATTTCACCTTATAAGAAAGATCTTCTTTGGATGACAGCTGATACTGAGAGACAGGAAAGCCATAGTAATTGGTAAACTGAAATATATAGACATATATTATCTTATAAACAATAAATAAATAAAACCCAAAATAATTGATGCCACAATCACCCTTCATTGAGGTAATCTACATTGTTGTAATCTGGCATTGACCTCACTTCATCCCAATTTCTGGAAGAACAACCTCCAGAGCTTTAGAATGGTGGGCGGCCTGTTGGGTTTCTATGGGGAGGGTGTTCAATAGGGAAGGAGCTGCGACAAAAACAAACAAAAGGCAAGCTTTTGAGGATCCACATGGTGGCAATGTTTTAGTTTCTGGCTGTGCACCTAGTTTAGTCACTCAATGGGATAGCCACACATTCTGAGGGCTTCCTTGATGTCCTTTAATTCTTTTCCTTTTCCCTCTTTGCTGGTAGGTAAACCTTCAGCCTGGGGGTATAGGATTCTGATAACTCCCATGCTGTGCTCCAGTGAGTGCTGAGAATCAAAATCTACATATTGATCACTGTATGTGGGTTTTCTGTAAACTTCAATATTAAGTCTTTTGTTTGCTCTTGTTCATTGAACCCAAACACTCTTCCTAATCTCCCAAGTAGATCTTTCTCTTATCATCTTCATCAATATTGACTGAATGATATATCTTTTGGCCTGTAAGATAAAATTGCTTTGGATGAGCAAAACACATTGACCTGAAACCATTCCTCAACTTTCAAAGGATTTAGATGGTAAACATGGAAATAAACTTTCAAGCTGACAAGTAGAAAAGATGCTTCCTTTAGCACAATTCATCTTGCCTATTCCATTATGTTCTTCCATCCCTTCCTGCCTTATTCTTCAAGATCTTATTCCTCCCATTATGGAATCAATTAGACATAAAGAAAATAGCAATGAAGAATAAAATAGTCAAGTTTACCCATATCTTTTAACATGAACTTTGATTAAATGCTCTCATGGAATCCAATGCCTTTTCCTCTGGTATAACATACCTTCCTGTGTGGAGATGGTCCCCTCCGGACAAGGAATACAATCATAGCAGCAAATTGGTTCTTCTTTCCGAGCCTGTTTCACAAATCCAGGGTGACAATTGTCCACACATTTAGACTGAAGCAGAGACTAAGCAAAAAAACAAAATTCATTCCAAAATATCTGTCAAATTTTTATTTATGAGATTGATTGAAATAAAATGAAACTCTGCTTAAGAAAGAAACTTCTGAGTAATACAGGTGAAACTCGAAAAATAAGAATGCCGTGCAAAAGTTCATTTATTTCAGGAATGCAACGTAATAGGTGAACCTAATATATGAGATAGATTCATTAGAAGCAGAGCAAGATAGTTCAAGCCGTGATGTGTCATAATTATGATGATTGTGGCTTTCAGCTCATGAAAACCCCAAATCCACAATCTCAGAAAATTAAAATATTACATGCAATCAATAAAACAAGGATTTTACATTGAACTATGTTTTGACTCAGAGGTTTGAGCCTGCTCTGTTAGAAGACACAGACTTGAACAATGAGGAAGAGGAGGATTTGGCCTTGAGGTTTGAGCCTGCTTTGCTGGAGGATTTGGAATTGCCTTCGTCCCCCGGACCTTCCTCCTTGGTTGTGCCTCAGGTGTTGGCAGATAATCAGGAGACCTTTGCGAAGTCTCTGGCTGAGAATCAAACTGAGGAATGTTGGTTTGATGCGAGGCAAAGATGCAGGCATAGGTGTGAGATGAAACGCAGAAGGAAAGGACAAATCAGGGACTGAGATGAGAGACTGACATGCCCCTCAGGGAATAAAAGTGGGTGTGTTAGCTCTGAATTCTCATTCGGGACAATTTGTTAATTTGGGATAGAAGCTTCAACAAATTCTGTGTGTGGTGTTTGCCTGTGATTTATGTTCTTGTTTTATTATCAGACTTGGCAGGCAGCTCGTGGAAGACTGCCAAGGACATCTCCAGCCAAAGGAATTTAACCCTGTCATTACTGGTCTTGTCTGCTTGTTTATATTCCTTTGGAAACTTGGACACTCATCTCATGGGCACACGTGAGACATAACAGAACAATATCGGACATCTGAAAAGTATAAGTATGCATATGTAATCACTACTTGGTTTGGGCCCCTTTTGCAGCAATTACTACCTCAACACTACGTGCCATAGAAGTTATCAGCCTGTGGCACTGATGAGGTCTTATGGAACATCAGGATGCTTCAATAGCGGCCTTCAGAACTTTTGCATGATTCAGTCTCATGTTTCTCATCTTCCTCTTGGCAATGCCCCATAGATTCTCTATGGGGTTCAGGTCAAGTGAGTTTGCTGGCCAATCAAGCACAGTAATCCCATGGTCATTGAACCAGGTTTTGGTGCTTTTGGCAGTGTAGACAGGGGCCAAGTATTGCCGGAAAATGAAGTCAGCATCCCCATAAAGCTCATTTGTGGAAGGAAGCATGAAGACCTCCAAAATCTCCTGGTAGATGGATGCCTTGCCCCTGGACTTAATGAAGCACAGTGGACCAACACCAGCAGAGGACATGGTTCCCCAAATCAACATAGACTGTGGAAACTTTTCTTTAGCCCAGATAAGATGTTTCTGACCTTGTTTGTTGTTCATTGAAGCCCATGTCCAGGATCTGTCTGTGTGTGGTCGCTCTTCATTCACTGATTCCAGCCTCAGTCCACTTCCTGTGAAAGTCCCCAACACTTTTGAATGGCCTTTTCCTGACAATCCTCTCCAGGCTGCTGTCATCCCTGATGCTTGTGCACCTTTTTCTTCCACACTTTGCCCTTCCACATAACTTTCTATTAATGTGCTTTGATGCAGCACTTTGGGAACATCCAACTTCTTTTGCAATTATGTTTTGAGGCTTTCCCTCTTTATGGAGGGTGTCAATGATGGTTTTCTGCACAACTGTCAAGTCAGCAATCTTTCCCATGATTGTTATTCCAACTGAACCAGACTGAGAGACCATTTAAAGGCCCACAAACGCTTTGCAGGTGTCATGGCTTAATTAGCTGATTAAAGTGGGACACTTTGAGCCTAGAATATTGAACCATTTCACAATATTCTAATTTTCTGAGATTGTGGATTTCGGGTTTTCATGAGATGTAATTGGCCATCATTATTTCAAGTTTCAAGAAAGAGGGGGTTTCAAAGTCATTTTCAGTCCATTTTTCTAGATTAAGGCATTATCTCACATCAGACAAGTCATTGGGGCATCTTTTAAATAGAGCACCTGAGATCACCTTCCTAGCAGCCGGAGGCCTCTCCCAGTGGGACATAGATAACTCTGGTCAGATATGGGCTCTTAAGTATATCTGAGCCTGCTCTTTCAGGGGGACACTAACATCCACCATACAGACAGAGAAAAGTTGCCAATATTTTCAATCACCTTGTTGAGCAACTTTAGCCGTGAAAGAGCATCTTGGTTGATAATAAGCCTCTGTCTTTCCAAACTCCCCACTTGTTCTTTGATGGGATCCTCCTTGGGGAAAAACAACCAACTGATGATATTCAGATCTGCTGCTAGATTTCCATTTTGGTCCAAGTACAATTTTTCCCAAGAAAAATTGTAAAACTCATTCTTCTCCAGAAAGGGATGGAACTAGAATTGAAACATCCAGGGATTTTGAAAGCAAGTTGAAACTTCCTAAAAGGAGGATTAAAGCTGAGCCAGTGAACAAGAGATGTTCAATCTCTCCCCTTCATTATTTGCCTAAATAGCAATAGCACTTAGACTTATATACCACTTCACAGGGCTTTTACAACCCTCTTTAAGTGGTTTATAGAATCAGGATATTGCCCCAACAATCTGGGTACCCATTTACCAACTTTGGAAGGATACAAGGCTGAGTCAACCTTGAGTTGCTCAAGATCAAACTCCTGGCACTGAGCAATCAATTAGCCAGCAATACTTGCACTCTAACCTTTGTGCCACCACAGCTAAATGCAAAGACTGAGCAGCCATCAGTCTGAAAAGCTTTAATTGGATTCCTGCAGTGAGGAGGGGTTGGCTAAATGCTCCCAGGTTTGGTTGAAATTTATTAATGTAAAGTTCTGTCATGCTAATTACAAACCTATAAATACAGGAATTTATTTACACTATATACATTTTATATTCTTTTATAATTGGATATGTTTAATATCCAAATATAATTGTCATGGTGCCAGCTCTTTGGAATATGATCTTGTGAGCTAAATCTGGCCTCAGCTTGACCAAACCTATTGGTGTTTGGAAGAACAAGTAAATTGAAATGGTTCCCCTACATCAGCATTGCATTATTTTTTCTAAATAGGAACTAGGTTTGATGGATCCATGTCAGGACCGCATACCTGCCATGGTTCTAGCCTTGGTGCTTCTAATCTCTCTGTCTCCTCCATTTTTCTCCTCCTAGATATTGAGGAATAGGCAACATTCAAGACATGGGCCAAAGTCTTAAAAACACTGTAAAACCGGTGCTCATTTTTTATCTGAATTCTGTCCTTTTTCTCTTGCATGCCCAGTGATGCTATCTGAGTGCATCATCTCCGGCCCTTGACAGAAAGGACATGCTTTGAAAAAGAACAGTGAAAAGACTGATCTTCAAATTTGGAATCTATAAAAAGACTGGTTTGAAAGGCATCCTCATTTGGCCATATTTTTTCCTGAAAATCAAAGGTCCAAATGCTATGGATATATTTGCAACGTGTATCCCATTTCATTGTCAACTTCTCAACCATTGTGGTGATCCAGACTTTCCCTTCAATAGGTCCTGACAAACTTTTAATTGTTAAGTGGATGTGCAGCATTCTATCTTCAAGGGAAACAAGTTCTATGAAGTGAACAAAGACATTGACTTTCCTCCATTTAGAGATGGCATCTCTGAGGTGTTCTGGAGGTCTAGTCATTGGGAATTGTTGTGATATAACAACACAGCTTCCATTTCTGACAAGCATTGGAGTGAAAATTCTCGTGAAATTCTCTCCCTCCTCTGTGTCTGTTGAAAAGAGACCAATCAAAGTCCATCTAAAATGGAGGAGGAGTTGGACAATTCCCAGATACTGGATCCCATTTTTGGGGAGCATCTGATGGAAAAAAGGAATTTGACTTTTATCGCTCAGAGCCTCTGAAACAATTCGAAAACTGATCTGAAGAAACAAGGAAGAATGCTGTATTATATTTAGATCAGATTAAGTCCAAAATGTAAGCTTTTAATACATCCAGTGTAGTTCTCATGAAAACCTTAGAATAGTTTATTGTTATTAACCCTTAAGCCATTTCAAGAATAACAAATGCAGAATATTAGCTAGATTGAATATAATCATTGGCCTAATCTCGGGTCTAAGATACTGTCCTTTCTCTTTTCTATTAAAATTGACATTCAGACAATAGACATTTATGTCTTCTATCTCTAAAGGTTCGCCTTGCACATACATGCTAGTTGTTTCTGGCTCTAGGGAGTCGTGCTCATCTCCATTAGACAGCCGAAGAGCCAGGTTTGTCTGAAGACATCTCCATGGTCATGTGTCTGGCATGGCTAAATGCCAAAAGTGCATGGAACACTTTTGTTAGTGTTTGGGGATAAACCCCCAAGCAGAGTACACAGCAGCAGTCAAGCCAGGCAGCCAAATGAGAGAGGCTGGGCCCAAGAGTATACACACACTGGAGACAAAAACACTGTTTGTAGTTTTAAAATAGTTATTTAATTCACACAGAGATTAAGAAGTGTCATTCAGTCCATATGTCATTATCCAGTATATCCATCCAGTTACCAAGTCCATTAACAGTAAATACAATGTCTTTATCTGCTTGTAAATCTTCTCCTCCCGATACCTTTCTCTCAAAGACAACGCTGAGTATGCACAGCTCACCAAGTAAACAGTCCTTTTGTTCAGTAGAAATGGTATCTGGCACAGTAGCCACCAAGCAGACAGACGTTCCAAAACAGCAGGCAGGCAGAGAGCAGTAAGACCAGACCAGGATCAGGAACCAGAACAGCCAGGAACCACAGCAGCCAGTTGCATCCAGTGAAGCCAGTCCAGTGACTGTTACGTTTCCCTTACTACCTTTATTGCTGCCTGCAACCGCACCCATAATGACATTGCAGTTTTTGTGCTTAAAGCTGCATAACACTTAAACCTAGGTTTATATATTTATTCAACCCAAACCTAGTTGGTGTATCCATATACCCAACATTCTCCCCTTTTGGGTGACATAAATATATAACACCTTTACATTCTAAACCCATATTTTTCACAACTCTCTAGGTGCTTAATGGCACCTTGGGCTTTAGTAAAATGATCAGCTACATTGTCCTCTGACATGCAGTACTCCAGCTGTATCATTTTACTCTGTACAGATTGTCTGACATTTAGATACCTTAAATCTGTATGTTTGCTTCTCGTTTTGACTGCAATATTAGTGGCCATTTGAATTGCTGCCTGATTATCTTCATGTACAACTATAGGGTAATGTACATTTATACCCATATCATTCAACATTTGTTTATACATAATTAATTCAGTACACAATAGCGATAAACAGGAGAATTCTGCCTCCATAGTAGACAAACTTATATGCTGTTGTCTTATTGACTTCCAGCCTATTAATGTCTTACCCAGCATTATGGCTGTTCCTGAAGTCGACTTTCTAGTGTCTCTTTCTGCTGCAAAACTAGCATCTGCATAAGCACTCAATATGAGATCACCTTTTGGTTCTAGATACAGTGCATGGTGTAATGTTCCTTTAAGGTATCTTAAGATTCTTTTCAATGCATTCCAATGACATTGAAGCGGATCATTATTGTGTCGTGCCAGCTGATTAATACTATAAGCAATATCTGGCCTTGACCAATTGCTAATGTACGATAAGCTACCAATCAAAGATTGATATAGTACCTTATCAAATTTGGGACTTTGAGTATTCATTTTGCAAATATCCTGACTCATTGGAGTCTTTGCAGGCTTACAAAGTTCCATCCTATAATCTATTAGCAATTTAGATATCTTATCTTCCTGAGATATCTTAAAACCTTTCTGTGTTTTCAGTATATTCAAACCTAGATATCTCTTTAACTCCCCTAATTGCTTGATTTTTATTTTCTTGGCTAATGATGCAATTATTTCATTTGCTTCATCATTAGTCTTAGTAATCAGAGCAATATCATCAGTAAACAACAATAATAATGATGTTTTCCCATTTTTCTCTCTTTTAAATAGACATGGGTCGGCTAAACCAGCTTTAAACCCTATATTGTTTAGTTCCTTTACAATATACTGGTTCCATTCGTAGCCTGATTGTTTAAGACCATAGAGGCTCTTTTTTAATAACCAACAACCATTATTATTGTCATCTTTACATCCAATAGGCCTTTTCATATATACTGTATGTCTTAGTGGAGCGTGCAAGTAAGCAGTTTCCACATCAAGATGGTTAACTATATATTGCTTGCTTGCTGCCCACACTAATGCTGCCCTTAAAGTTGCTGCTTTAAGACCAGGTGCAAATACTTCATCATAGTCTTTTGCACTTTGTCTAAAGCCTTGGGCTACTAATCTTGCCTTATGGATTGTATTTCCATCCTTATCAGTTTTTATTTTAAAAATCCATTTGCAGCCAATGGGTTTTACATTACTAGGCAATCTCACGTTTTCATATACTTTCATATCCTTCAAGGATTTCAATTCCTTATTTATTGCTGCATACCAATTGTCCTTTTCTTTAGAAGGATATCTTTTTATCTCATCCACAGTACATGGGATTCTATTTTCCTGGCACACTGTATTAGCCTGGTATCTATCAGGCGGTCTAGATATACGTGTAGTCCTTCTGGGAATTACAGGGCTTTGTTGAGTTACTATCTGTTCCTTTTCCTCAGCTATTTCTTCCTCTACGGGCTGTACTTCTTCCTGTACTTCTTCCTGTACTTCTTCCTTTACATTATTTTTAAAGTTACAGGGATACTTAATGGGATTTCTATATGATTCAATAATCACTTCGTTATTGTTATCCTGTTCTATCTTATCCCATTCTACATGTTCTAGAAATTGGGCATTTGCACTACATAACACCTTAGATGTGCCTTTCTCCCAAAATCTATATGCCCTATGGTTAGCTTGGTAACCAACGAAGAATAATTGTTTAGCTCTGTGTTGCCCTTTACGCCTGAGTTGTGTAGGGATATGCACCCATGCTGGTGCACCAAATGTGTGCAGGTAACTCAGATCAGGCTTCCTGCCATGCCACATGGTGAATGGTATTTCACCAGTAGTTGAGTTAACAACGTTATTTAATAAATTATTAGCACACATTATGGCCTCCCCCCACAAAGAATCAGGTAACCCAGAATCAGTTAGCATAGTACGAGTCATTGCCTGCAATGTTTGGCCTCGCCTTTCAATAAATGCATTGTGTTGTGGTCTGTATGGTGCAGATGTCTTGTGAGCTATTCCAGCTGCCTTTAATCTATTCAGGAATTTGCTGTTAACAAATTCCGTACCATTATCTGTCACCAGGGTTATCAGTTGCTGTTTGGTTTTTCTTTCTGCAAACTTTAACCAGTTGAAGAAATGTTGATATGTTTCAGTTTTGCTTTTCATTAGGTAGCAAAACCCATATCTAGAGTAATGGTCCATAATGCTCAGTATATATCGAGCACCCCCCATACTGGGTTTCTTTGGACCTATAATGTCTGCAAATACAACTTCTAAAGGTTCTTTAGTTCTGAAACCATTTAGCCTATTTGCAGGCAATATTTTACTCTTATCTTCACAGCAGACATTACAACGCAAATATCTATCACAAGGTTTTAACCTTATTCCATCAGATAACTCTACTGTACGTTTTAGCATTTTAAAATTTACATGCCCCAAACGCCTATGCAATAAATGGATACATTCATTATGAGGCTTTATATTGTTAAATACAGTCTGTGCCTCCCCTTTCTTACTATCATGTAAGACATACAATGTTCCATTTAAAGCTGCAGTTACCCTTTTGTTATCTCTTTCAATTATGCAATTATTACCCTTAAATGTAATTACATAACCTAGTTTGTCTAATACTCTTACAGAAAGTAAGTTCATCTTTAACTGTGGTACATACAACATTTTTATATTCTGGTTTAAACATGGACAATAAGCAATACCTTCACCCTTGGCCTTGAGGTGCCAGCCATTCGCGAGTGATATATGTTGAGAGCTTGTAGACATTTTTATAAACTTTGTCTTATCTCTCGTGATGCAGTGGGATGCACCACTGTCCACCACCCATAAATCATTCTTCATATCACAATTGCTAAACGTGGCTAGTTCAAAGGATTTCTTTGGCTTCTTTACATTCTGGCTTTTTTCTTTTCTGCAGAACCTTGCCAAATGTCCTCTGCCTCCACAATTAAAACACTTTTTAATTGTGTATGCCGTCGAAGATAAATTCTCTTCTTCCGGGTGCTTTACTTTACTAAGCTGGTTTCTTTCCAGCTTTGAAGATAATTTCTCTTCTTTATTAGGCTTATCTTCTCTCAGCTGGTCACGCTCACATCTTCTTCTGGCTTCTTCTAATAGCCTGCCGGTAATCTCAGTTACTGATAAACTGTCTTTTGGCAATACCTCTAATGCAGTCACAAAATCATCATAGCTTCGATCCAAAGAAGACAGTATGATGTATACTTGTTGCAACTCATTAAAGATAAGCTCTTTTTCTTGTAATTCTTGAAGAATGCTTTTCATACAGTTTAAATGAGTTAACATGTCTCCATTATTCTCAAGATGTGTTCTAAACAGCTTCCGTGTAAGATTGATATGAGCTCCTACACTGTCTCGAACATAAATCTTCTTGAGATTCTCCCAGCTGTCTGCAGCATTTTCCACTCCACGGATATGAATGAGTTGCTGGTCAGACAGAGTGAGACCTATGATGCACAAAGCCTGCTCATTCTTTCGTTCATAGTCTTGTATCAGTTTATAATCCTCTTCATTATTAGGATTTAAGTTAGATACATCTGGTGGGTTTGTTATTATGTCCCACAAACCTTCTCTTCGTAGAAGTAAACTACATTTCATTGACCATGAAACATAGTTTGTTCCATCTAGTCTGGCTATCGTGGACAGATTTGGCAAATTTACTTGTGCCATTGCTCTTGAGATATATAACTATTTAACAAACAGTTTGTAATTACAGTAATGTGCAACTCACACCAGCTCTCACTGCTATATCCTGGTTAGTTAGACTGTGCGCACTGGGCCCATAACCAATGTTAGTGTTTGGGGATAAACCCCCAAGCAGAGTACACAGCAGCAGTCAAGCCAGGCAGCCAAATGAGAGAGGCTGGGCCCAAGAGTATACACACACTGGAGACAAAAACACTGTTTGTAGTTTTAAAATAGTTATTTAATTCACACAGAGATTAAGAAGTGTCATTCAGTCCATATGTCATTATCCAGTATATCCATCCAGTTACCAAGTCCATTAACAGTAAATACAATGTCTTTATCTGCTTGTAAATCTTCTCCTCCTGATACCTTTCTCTCAAAGACAACGCTGAGTATGCACAGCTCACCAAGTAAACAGTCCTTTTGTTCAGTAGAAATGGTATCTGGCACAGTAGCCACCAAGCAGACAGACGTTCCAAAACAGCAGGCAGGCAGAGAGCAGTAAGACCAGACCAGGATCAGGAACCAGAACAGCCAGGAACCACAGCAGCCAGTTGCATCCAGTGAAGCCAGTCCAGTGACTGTTACGTTTCCCTTACTACCTTTATTGCTGCCTGCAACCGCACCCATAATGACATTGCAGTTTTTGTGCTTAAAGCTGCATAACACTTAAACCTAGGTTTATATATTTATTCAACCCAAACCTAGTTGGTGTATCCATATACCCAACAACTTTTATGTCCCCACCAATGTGATCCCTATTTATCTACTTGTACTTTTACATGCTTCCGAACTGCTAGGTTGGCAGAAGCTGGGACAAGTAACGGGAGTTCACTCTGTTACAAAGTGCTACCGACCTTTCTGATCAAAAACCTCAGTGTCTTAGTCATTGAGCCACCATGTCCCCTTCTATCTCTAGACCAGGGGTGTCCAACCTTTCACCTTCCATGGGCCACATTAGAAGATGAAAATTTGGTTTGGGCCGCACATAAAATAAAATAACATTAAAAATACCCAGTCATCCCAAAAACCATAGAAAACATAGTTAACATATTAAATTTATTTGGAAATAAAGTTAGTGAGATGTTTTTATTATTTATTATTAATTAATTATTTAAAATTATTTTTTATCACGGTTTTTTTATCACAGTTTTTTTTTTTATCACAGTTTATTTTCCGGCCAAATTTTGCAGGGGGAGGTGGGGGGGAAAACTCACCTGCCTCACACCTACCTCCTCCTGCAAATAGCCCGGCTGGATGAGGCAGGACTGGAAGGCAGAAGCAGAAGCAGCAGCGGCGGGGGCAGAAGCAGCGGTGGGGGAAGGCTTCTGCCCCTGCCGCCGTTGCTGCTTCTGGCCCCGCCGCCGCTTCTTCTCCCGCCACCGCTTCTGCCGCCGCCGCCGCTTCTTCCCCCGCTTCTTCTCCCGCCACCGCTGCTGCTTCTGCCACCGCCGTTTCTGCCCCTGCCAACACCCCCACCGCCACTTCTGCCGCCGCCGCTTCTGCCGCCACCACCGCTTCTTCCTCCGCCACCGCTGCTGCTTCTGGCCCGCTGTTTCTGCCCTGCCACCACCCCCGCCGCCACCGCTTCTTACCCAGCCACCGCCGCCGCTTCTTCACCGCCACAGGGGCAGCAGCGGGGGCCAGAGCAGCAGCGGTGGTGGGAGAAGAAGCGGTGGCGGCAGAAGAAGAAGTGGCAGTTGCGGGGGAGGCAGCAGCGGTGGGGGCAGAAGCAGCAGCAGTGGCAGGGCAGAAGCAGCGGGGGTGACGGCGGGGCAGAAGTGGCAGAGGTGGCGGCGGGGGCAGAAGCAGCAGGGGTGGTGGTGGGGCAGAAGCGGCAGGGCTGGCGGCAGGGCAGAAGTGGTGGGGGTGGCGGTGGGAGCAGAAGCGGCGGGGGTGGTGGCGGGGCAGAAGCGGGAGGGGTGGGGGCAGGGCGGAAGCGGCGGCGGCAGGGGCAGAAGTGGCAGCGGGGGCAGAAGCGGCAGCGGTGGCGGTAACAGCAGGAGGTGGCACTCTGACGGCACCTGCCTTTTCTCTTGCTGCTTGGCCTGGCGCTCAACTCGCCCTCCTCGCGCCTGCCTCTCCTCCTCCTTCTCGCTGGCTGTGGCACGATGGTTGGGGTGGACATTGGGCCGCATTACGAGGTGACCTGGGCTGCATGCGGCCCGTGGGCCGCGGGTTGGACAAGCCTGCTCTAGACCACGGCAAATTGTTTAAATAGAATTGAATAAAATAGAATTCTTCATTGGCCAAGCGTGATTGGACACACCAGGAATTTGTATTTGGTGCATGTACTCTCAGTGTACATAAAGAAAAAATAAAATACATTCATCAAGAATAATAAGATACAACACTTTGTGATATTCATGTGTTACTAATAAGCAATCAAATTGTTGAAAGGCTTGCAAATGCCTTTCTTCCAAGGGTTCTTTTTTCCTGTTGGGAGTGCTTTCAGAGTAAGGACACAGACAGAGACAGCTATTTGAAAGCAAGTTTGCTTTAATTTTCAGGAAGGCAAGAGATAGCAAGAAGTCTGCATTCCTGGAGCTAGCCAGCCTTGTGTAATAAACTCCTGATTTTTATACCTGTCCTTCGTGTGTGAGTGCTTAAGTCCTGTCAGGGGGGGTTGTCTCCATTTGCGTCAGAGGGTGAACTCTGCGGGGTGGTTTGATTGGATTATTAGTTTCATTTCCCATATTTGTTTAGTGGCAATCTCCTGTCTGCTATCGGTCTTTTGTCTTATTTGTTTTGCTGATTTGGCATGGCCTATTGTCTGTAAGGGATTTTGGTCCTAGCTTTAATTACCTGGCTTTTGCCTAGGGGGCTTCTTTCAATACCTTTTATCAAATCTCTTTTCCTATGCAAGTTTGCTTTTATGGCTAGCCTGATGTTCCCCTCAAGCATTTTTTCTACTTGGATGTCACCCCTGCCCTGGTGAAGTTCCCTTTCCACAATCCTTCATTTTTTTTTTTTTTTTTTAAAGAGTGGTCTCTGATTGAATGTCTGGGTATACTTGTTATTTGTGATCAATCTGGATCATTATCATAGCTGCCTGTCTCCCCTTTAATTTTCTCTTACAGGCCTTTAGGCAGCTAAGGCAGGGTGGTATGCATCGACAGGGGCAACACATGAGGGCTCCAAAGACACAAATGGTGACTGTGGTTGTTATAAGGATTTTGAGCCAATGGAAATCTGGCATCCATGAGAAGAGCCATGAAAAGTCCAGAAATGATTGCTCCTGGCCAATATTCTGAGATAGCTCTTTCAGGTGGTGGATGTCCCTCCCTACGAGTTCTGAGGTTTCGTCCAGATTGAGGCAACACATCCCTTGGAATTTTTAGCAGCCATAGTTATGCTTCAAGAGAAGGAAGTCTATTGCTGCCCTATTCTCCAGAGTGGCTTCTCTGACCTCCCTCAGTTCTCTGTTAAGGGCATCCAGGGCATGGGAGGTCGAATTCAAGCTTTTTTTTTTTTCTTTGCCAGGGTACATGCTAGTCTATTCAAGTTTTTAGAATTTTGCAATGCCAATCCAGGTACCCCTACCAAGGATATTGCCAATGAGATGTATTCTGTTTTTGTGGGAAGGGAGACTTTGGAATCACAGTCTGAGTCTAGGATTTGGAAAGCTCTCCTGTGTGGTCTCTGTATGGATGGCATAAGCATGGTTAACCTTCCCAAGGTGCAGGGGCCATTTGTGGCATTTGCAGGAAGGTATGAGTAGGCTTTTAAGCCACAAAGGAAAAACCATCCTGGTGGGAGCTTCAGGTAACTATATGAAAATGATATGGTTTCTGTATAGTTGCATTTTAGTTCTGTGTTGCTAAGACTGGTGTATTCTGTGACCCTAGGTGTGCTGCACCCAGTGACATTATGATTTCCCTCCTGCTAAGCAAAAGTTCTCTTGCTAAACATTCCCATATGTTTTCCTTTCTCTGGCATAAGCTTTGGTTCCAGGAGCGCAGTTTCTTGTGTTACAAATGTTACAATTGTTACAATTATTACAGAAAATAATAATAATACATAGAATATATTGCATTTCGTTTTCCCCATTGTTAGATTCCTTTTCTTCCCTTCCTCCCCCCCCTCTTTTTTTTTTTAATAGCAATGTAAAAAATGTAAAAGGTCAAGTATCAAAAAATTATGAGTAAAGTCCTTTCTGTTAAAAAAAAAAAAACACGATGAAAAAAGATTTTAAAGAGGGGGGGAAAATGGAGAAGGTGAGAACAAAAAAAAAATAGTTTATAACTCAGCACCTGAGAGTCCAGTTTTGTGTAATGCAACCTTTGCATTTGGTTCCTCACAGTGGTGTGGTTCAACAGTGTTGAAGAATGCTGCAAGCGTCCATTGATCTGTGTCCCAATCTTTCTTGAGTTTGATGGGTGGGATTGATTGTGGTGGAGTTTGGCTATGGTCTATGACTGCTGGCTTTGCATAGCCAAAAGTCTCATTCTGCAAACATTTATGGCAGTGTGTGTAGTCAGTAAAACTTGGTAGGGTCCTTTCCACCTGGGTTGTAGAGGGGAGGTTCTGGTGAAGAACTTGATCCACACCCAATCTCCTGGCTCATATGGATGCAGGGCTTCTTCCAGGGGTAAGGTCTGTGTCAGTGCACTCTGGATCCAGAGGGTTTGTAGTCTCTTTTGCAGGGCTGTAAGATAAAAAGAGAGAACCCTATCCCCCCTATCTAAGCAAAGGGAATGAGGATCTAGGCTGAGAATGAGGATCCTAGTAGGGTATGGGGGGGTGAGCAAAAAGGATCTCAAAGGGGGGTGACCAAAAAGGATCTCAAAAAAAGGGGGGGTGACCAAAAAGGATCTCAAAAAAGGGGGGTGACCAAAAAGGATCTCAAAAAAAAGGGGGGTGACCAAAAAGGATCTCAAAAAAAAGGGGGGGGGAAATACCTATATCTTGTCTTGGTCTGGTTCTGAAATAAAAGAGGGCAATTGGGAGCACTTGTGGCCAGGAGAGGTGTGTCTCCTTTAAGTAGTCCCACTTCTGATGTATCCCAGCCCCATAAGGAGGGTGGCAGGCTTTTTAAATCTTCATGGAGTCCTGTGTTGCTGGTTATCAGCATGATTGTCTTGCGTGTGCCTTTTCCTGGGATTTCCAATTGCAGCCCCTGTTTTCCACATGTTATGGTAGCTCCCATTTTACATAGGAGATCCCTTCCTAGTAGAGACAGTGGGGACTGGGGGCAAATAGTAAATGCATGGTCTACTGTGAAAGGTAACTAGTTCTACTGGTATGTTGTGGGTAAATTCTACAGGGATTATTTTCCTCCCCCACTCCCATTATGTTACCCTGAGGCCCTTTCAGCCACTGAAGCTCTATATGGTGGTTCAGTTATTAATAAAAGAGGTGGCTCCGGTATCAACTAAGCAATTGTATTTCTTTCCTCCTATAAGAATGGTTACAATGGGTTCCCCTTCTGGGCCATTTTTTGGGGGGATAGCCAGCCTGTTAAAGGTAGCCATGAATTCAGTGCTTTCATTATCATGCTCTAGTCAAGAAGGGGGTAAGTCTTGTTCTCTCCTTTGCTCCCATTGATGTCTATTATTGTTGATTGGAGGAAAGGGAGCACTGGGTGGTGTCTGATGACTGTTGCTCAGTGTTTGTTGCTCAGTGTAATGGGCTGGATTATTGCCTGGCCTCATGTTTCTAGGTGGTGGGTGATACCGGTTGCAGGGGGGGGGGTGTTGCCTACATTGCTTGCTGAAATGACCTTCCTGTCTGCACCTATAACAATGCTGACATTTGCCTTGCAACCATCCTGCTTTATTGCAATGCTAGCATTTCTTTGAATTATAGGGGGTTTTACCTGGCGTTTGTCTGGCATCATGTTTCATTACAGCAAACATTTTTAAGTCTTCCTGTCTTTCTACTCATCTCTTTCTATCTTTCTCTTCCTCTTTCAATTTGTCTCTTTGATCATAGACAAAGTTAGTGATCCTGCGCAACTCTGCTATGTCTAAGGGGTTGGGCAGTTAGAGATGAAGCGGTGGAAATGTTCTTTAATATCTAAGGTGGACTGATCCACGAAGGCTGAAGCTAAAATCCTTTGGTCCTTAAGGCAGCTAAGGTCTAGGTGGGCATATGCAGTAGCTGCTTCTGACAAGTGGACCCAAAAGGCATCAGGGTTTTCCTTTTCCCTTTGTGTTGTTTCTTTTGAAATTCAGACTAGTTTAAAAGTTTTTTTTCTTATTTCCTCTAGAGCTTCTAGTAAATTATATTTTGCTCTAGTGTATTTGTCCCATTGATTGGTATCATTATAATCCCAGTCAGGGCGATGTATTGGCCCTGCGATGTGGGGTGGGGCTGCCTGACCAGGGATAGTTGGTGGTTTGGCTATTTGGACTGGTTTTTTCTTCCAAACAGTTTTAATAGTTCGTCTTTCATTAGAAAGACTTGTAACAGCTGAGTCATGTCACCCCAGGATGGATTATAGCTGTCTATGATAGATTTCAGGGTTTTAATAACTGTTTGAGGATCAGCCCTGAAAGCTGGGGTATCCTTTTTCCAGATGACTAGGTCAGAGGCAGAGAAGGGAGTGTGGGTAAAAACATATTCTAGTTGTCCCCTATTTCTGCCTGGCACTGGCTTGCTTAAAGGGGGAGCCATAATCTGTGCCTCAGTATTCCCTTCCCTGAAATGGGTTTCAGGCTTTTCTTTCTTTCTTTCTTTCTTTTTTCCTCAGTCAGGTCTTT
The DNA here is from genome assembly GCF_049901715.1 of Pseudonaja textilis. Taxonomy (NCBI): domain Eukaryota; kingdom Metazoa; phylum Chordata; class Lepidosauria; order Squamata; family Elapidae; genus Pseudonaja; species Pseudonaja textilis. The sequence continues at coordinate 10,815,419 of NC_141991.1, forward strand.
AGTCCTAACAATTTCAGCCCAGCAGTACCAATAGGGTATTTGGCTGGGCTTAATGCATGTTCTAAGTGCTTTCAGGGTTTTATAATCTAAAGTACCACTATCAGGCCAAATTTGTCTACCCATGTCATCTTGCAATAAAGCCTACTTTTTGCTAGCTCACTTTTTACAAACTCTCTTCACTTCCTTTCTATTCAAGTAATTTATCCAAGGGGGTCTCTTCCATTGCCCTCGAGCTACAACTTCCCATATTCCCTACCTGATGTGAGGATTACTTTGGTTTAGCCGGGCTCCCGCCTGTCAGTTTTCAGACAAAAAAGGTCTGGAAAGGACTCCGGTTTCCCTACACACGGAGTACGGGCCCCTTTCTCTTAGGGAAACTCTGCCAGCCAGTTTTAAGACCCCCCTAAAAAACGGGATCTTGGAGGACCGTCTGCCCCCTAGCAGCACGGTACGGGCCCCTTCCTACACACTGCCGGTCAGTTTTCAGGTCTCCCTTAAAGGTGGGGATCCGGAAGGACCTGCTCTGCTTTGTAAGGCAAACTATTTCCAATTTTGTTTGCCAGCAGCCGGTACGGGCCCCTTCTAAATGCACAGGGCTTTACTTGCAGGATGCACTGGGACTATTTATTCTGCTTTCTATTTATTTCCCAACAACAGTTCCTTTCTCAGCCCACTCGGTTTTTCTTACGTCCTTCAGGAGAACTCACACTCTGTGATTACCCCTTGCGTTCCCAAATCCAGCCGGTCACGGCTTGTTGGAGCTAGCAGCTGGCTGGGGTGCGGCTGGCAATCACAGAGGAGGTGATGTCCCACAGTTTCAGCAGAGAAAACCCACAATCACACACCTGGTACATTCACGCTTCCACTCCCCTCCCTAGTAAGATTATAAATTTGAAGTGGTACTCACCTGCTTTCAAGTAGCTGTTGAGCAGAAAAAAGCTCAATGACTGACTCCCTTTACTACCCTTATGCCTTCCGGGCTGGGTCCGTGGATGTTTTCCCTGGACAAAGAAGGTCCATGCCGGCTGGGTTTGGATCTGCGGGCCCGGTCCGGTGGCAGGGTTGGCTGGAAAACCTTCGTGGTCGCCAATTGTTGAAAGGATTGCAAATGCCTTTCTTCCAAGGGTTCTTTTTTCCTGCTGGGAGTGCTTTCAGAGTAAGGACACAGACAGAGACAGCTATTTGAAAGCAAGTTTGCTTTAATTTTCAGGAAGGCAAGAGATAGCAAGAAGTCTGCGTTCCTGGAGCTAGCCAGCCTTGTGTAATAAACTCCTGATTTTTATACCTGTCCTTCGTGTGTGAGTGCTTAAGTCCTGTCAGGGGGGGTTATCTCCATTTGCGTCAGAGGGTAAACTCTGCGGGGTGGTTTGATTGGATTATTAGTTTCATTTCCCATATTTGTTTAGTGGCAATCTCCTGTCTGCTATCGGTCTTTTGTCTTATTTGTTTTGCTGATTTGGCATGGCCTATTGTCTGTAAGGGATTTTGGTCCTAGCTTTAATTACCTGGCTTTTGCCTAGGGGGCTTCTTTCAATACCTTTTATCAAATCTCTTTTCCTATGCAAGTTTGCTTTTATGGCTAGCCTGATGTTCCCCTCACATTTTTCCTACTTGGATGTCACCCCTGCCCTGGTGAAGTTCCCTTTCCACAAAATAATACTAGGAGACAAATAAAAGAATATAAATTTTAAAGATACAAGCAATACAGTTATAATCAGAAGAGGGAAGAGAAAGGTAATAGGAAGGATGAGAAGAAGAATAGTACCAGTCTTACTAAATAATTTGACGGTGTTGTTGGAATTAGTTTGTAAGGCATCCAGAAAGAAGCTTTGAAATTCAGCTGCCATAGCTGTTTTGCAGAGGGATGGCATTCAGGAAAAAACCTCTCCATATTTGGGAAAATGTTTCATATTTAACATTGTGTCCAGCTGCTCAAGTTTTGATCGATTAAATGTTTAGGCGTCTTCCCATTGTGGATCCTAATCCCTAGCTATAACAATGGCCATGGTGAAAAGCAGCTCAGGAATTCCATAGAAAAGATACGATTGAATCGATTACCCACCCACCACTACCCTGCTTACTTTACCAGATAGAGAAACACGAAAACAAACCTGTGGGACTTTGTAGGTGCCTACTAATGTTGACATCTGAATGGAGATGTCATCAGGAGATCCATCAAGAACAGCCATCAGATTGTCCTTCTTGCCACACCTGTAGTTGGGAACATTGGCTTCTCCAGTTGAGAGTATGTTTAGCAAGGCATCTGAAGTGCCAAGGGGGTTCATATAGTTGTCCTGGATGTTGTAGCCAAGTATGAGATTGTACAGTAGCTGAGAATTCTTGTTGACTTGGCACAGGAGACAACTCCAATATCTAATCAAGGGGAAGGCTACCCTTTATCAGAGACATCCTGGGTAGAGAAGGAACGTCCAAGCTGATTGCCTTGTGATGAAGTTCCATCCAGAAAACCCAATCGAACCTGGGGGAGGTTTGCAACCCTAAGTTCTATACCTGTAATAAATTTGTTTTCTTTTTGTGTTGTACAGGTCACCTTCAGGAAGTGTGGAGAGCTGAATCTCAACTAAAAAGATACTCCTTTGGTCTTTTGAGCTGCCAGAAAAAGGGAGTGTGGGACAACAAGGCATTCGTGAAATGCCTAGATAATCACCTCAGCAGCCCAAAGTTGTCAAAGCGTAAAAAAATTCTTGGAGAGCATGATGGATGACTATTGGAGATGGATGTATCCCATTGGAGAAGTCACATCCATGGGGTGGGGGAAAAACCAGGGTAATGGGGGAAATGTATGATGTAATTTAGTATGAGCTGCATCCAGCCACACCCCAACATGGCAATTTTTAATAAACCAATTTACTTTTCCTGAGATGTGGTTAGAGACTTTTCATTTGAATAAGGAAGAAGTTGTTGAAGCCCTGACACTCTACAGTTAGAATTTTGTGTGGCAGACACTTTGGTGACCTAGAAAGTATCTTTGAAAACATTTAAGGAATGCAAGCCGCTCCCCCTCCCTTTCTGTTGGAAACTCTAAAAAGACCATAGAAATATTTTATGAGTTGATATTGAAGACCCTGCAACTCCTCACAAGGCACACGTGGGGACTGAGACTTAAAGAGACATTGTGAGGAGGGACATTTTTGGGAAACAAATGATGAATTCCTGGAGGGTTGAATGTTGACATTTGAACTTTCCTGGATTCCTTGCATTCTTTTTGGATTTCTGGATTACTTGCCTTGCTCCCTTGCTTCCTGGACTCCTGGACTTCCCCGCTGGATTTCTTGCTTTGCAGCCATGGTGCTCACAGCATTGGGCTGCACTATTTGGAGCAAGAGGCTGCTTGAGGTATGTGTGTGTGCATATGTGTGATCGCTTTGCTCTGAGACTTGCCAGAAATAGGGGAGTGTTTGGGGAAATTTGGAACAATAATGGGGCAGTCTGAACTGCCAGCTTCCTGTGTGATCTCTGTACCATCCTCCAGGTCATCGCATATGTATATGTACATGGGTGGAAATGAGCTGGTGTTATTACCAGTTCTAAAAGAGTGGATTTGCACTAAATAACTAAGTCTTATGAGCCTAAGAAACTACTTCACAATCAGATACCAACTTTTATCATTAAATTTTCCTTAGTATTTAGATCTGGTCTCAGAATGATAATGTAGCACTTGGGGAAGAAGATGCAGGCCAGGAGGCCAGCACCAGAAGCCAAGATGGAGAAGACCTGCACGGCCACCATGTATTTCCCTTTAGTGCTCAAGTAGGTGGGCAGGAAGGAGATCCAGACACTGCAGAAGACCAACATGCTGAAGGTGATCAATTTGGCTTCATTGAAGGCACCAGGAAGGTTCCTGGCTAGAAAAGCCACTGTGAAGCAAATAGCAGCAAGGAAACCCATGTAGCTGAGAACAATATAAAACATGGTGACAGAACCTTCATTACATTGAAGGATGATCACTCCTGATTGGGAGTGCAGGTCAGAATCAGGAAATGGAGGAGAAACTCCCAGCCAGATTGCACAAATTACAATTTTTCCAGCACAACCAGAAAGGATGATGGAGTTGGCCAAGCTCTTCCCCAACCATCTCCTCACCCTGTTCCCTGGTTTTGTGGCCAGGAAGGCCAGTACTACCATGATTGTTTTGGCTAAAACACAAGACACAGCTACTGAGAAGACAATGCTGAACACTGTTTGTTGGAAAAGGCAGGTGGCTTTCCTTGGTCGGCCAATGAAGAAAAAGGAGGACAAGAAGCAAAGAAAGAGGGAGACCAAGAGGATGTAGGAGAGGTCACGGTTGTTGGCTTTAACAATGGGAGTTTCTCTGTATTTAAGGAAGATGACTAAAACAAAGCCTGTTGTTAGAAACAAGACTACAGCAAAGAAGACCAGGATGATGCCCAGATGTTCTTCATAGGACAGGAAGGTTATTCTTTTGGGGATACATTGGACTCTGTCACGAGTTGGATATTTATCGTCTGGGCATTTGGTGCATTTTTCAGTATCTGAGAAGAGAGTAAGCAATATTATTTTTATAGTTTCTCATTTCACCTTAAAAGAAAGATCTTCTTTGGATGACAGGTGATACTGAGAGACAGGAAAGCCATAGTAATTGGTAAACTGAAATATATAGACATATATTATCTTATACACAATAAATAAATAAAACCCAAAATAATCGATGCCAGAATCACCCTTCATATATTTCATTTTGATGAAATGCTCTCATTGAATCCAATGCCTTTTCCTCTGGTATAACATACCTTCCTGTGTGGAGATGGTTCCCTCCGGACAAGGAATACAATCAAAGCAGCAAATTGGTTCTTCTTTCCGAGCCCGTTTCACAAATCCAGGGTGACAATTGTCCACACATTGGGACTGAGGCAGAGACTAGGCAGAAGAACAAAATTCATTCCAAAAGATCTGTCAAATTTTTATTTATGAGATTGATTGAAATAAAATGAAACTCTGCTTAAGAAAGAAACTTCTGAGTAATACAGGTGAAACTCTAAAAAGTAGAATGTCCTGCAAAAATTCGTTTATTTCAGGAATGCAATGTAAAAGTTGAACCTAATATATGAGATAGACTTATTACATGCAAAGCAAGATAGTTCAAGCCTTGATGTGTCATAATTGAGATGATTATGGCTTACAGCTCATGAAAACCCCAAACCCACAATCTCAGAAAATTAGAATATTACATGCAATCAATAAAACAAGGATTTTACATAGAACAATATCGGACCTCTGAAAAGTATAAGCATGCATATGTACTCAGTAATTGGTTTGGGACCCTTTTTGCAGCAATTACTGCCTGAACGCAATGTGCCATGGAAGCTATTAGCCTGTGACACTGATGGAACACCAGGATGCTTCAATAGCGGCCTTCAGAACTTTTGCATTATTCGGTCTCATGTCTCTCATCTTTCTCTTGGCAATACCCCATAGATTCTCTATGGGGTTCAGAACAGGTGAGTTTGCTGGCCAATCAAACACAGTAACCCCATGGTCATTGAACCACGTTTTGGTGCTTTTGGCAGTGTGGAGAGGTGCCAAGTCCTGCTGGAAAATGAAGTCAGCATCTCCATAAAGCTCATCTGCAGAAGGAAGCATGAAGTGCTCCAAAATATCCTCGTAGATGGCTGCATTACCCTGGATTTAATGAAGCACAGTGGACCAACACCAGCAGAGGACATGGTTCCCCAAATCAACACAGACTGTGGAAACTTCACACTGGACTTCAAGCATCTTGCAGTGTGTGCCTCTCCATTCTTCCTCCAGACTCTGGGTCCTTGGTTTCGAAATGAGATGCAAATTTGCTCTCATCAGAAAAGAGAACTTTGGCCCTGAGCAACAGATCAGTTTTGTTTTTCTTTAGCCCAGATAAGATGTTTCTGACCTTGTTTGTTTTTCATTGAAGCCCACCTCCAGGACCCATCTGTATGTCGTCACTATTCATGCACTGACTCCAGCCTCAGTCCACTCCCTGTGAAAGTCCCCAACACTTTTAAACGGCCTTTTCCTGACAACCCTCTCCAGGCTGCGATCATCCCTGCTGCTTGTGCACCCTTTGCTTCCACACTTTTCCGTTCCACATAACTTTCTATTAATGTGCTTTAATACAGCACTTTGGGAACATCCAACTTCTTTTGCAATTACCTTTTGAGGCTTTTCCTCCTTATGGAGGGTGTCAATGATGGTTTTCTGCAAAACTGTCATGTCAGCAGTGTTTCCCATGATTGTGATTCCTATTGAACCACACTTAAAGGCCCAGGAACCCTTTGCAGGTGTTATGGCTTAATTTGCTGATTAGAGTGGGACACTTTGAGCCTAAAATATTGAACCTTTTCACAATATTCTAATTTTCTGAGATTGTGGATTTCGGGTTTTCATGAGCTGTAAGCCAATTATAACACATCACGCCTTGAACTATCTTGCTTTGCATGTAATGAGTCTATCTCATATATTAGGTTCATCTATTATTTAACATTCCTGAAATAAATGAACATTTGCATGATATTCTAATTTTTTGAGTTTCCCCTGTAGATCAGGAAAACATAAAATATTGCAAAGCCATTTCCCTTTGAAAATAAACCAAATCCTTGTTCCAGTTAAGATATAAAGAAAAAAATTCCTCACATACTAGGGCTGTCAATTTCAAATGAGGTATTATTTAGTTATATCTGTACATTTATATTTTCAATTCATATAGCTGCCATGCTATTTAAATAAGATTAAACATTACTGCCTGGTTTGTAGAACTACAGTGAGAGATGAAATCATGAGAACATGTCGCTCAAAAAGAATAAGTCAGGCATCTTTTGTTGCAGCACATGGGATATGAGAAGGAGCCCTGTGTGGGAAAGGTATATTTCTAAGGCCCAAGACAAGGTCCTTTCCATTGAAGAATTACACTTTTGTTGTTAATAGCTACTTGTGTCCAACTCCTTGAGCGCCCAAGAACCATAGCATTCCAGAACCACCTGTCCTCTACTGTTTCCCAAAATTAGAACTACAGTTGGATGAAATAAAGAGACAGACCCACATTTTTGTTATTACTAAAATTTGGAGAATTCTTTGTTTCAAAGGGAGACTTAAGGTAGCTGAAATTCAAGATAAACAATTTCATTCAAGAGGTTTTTACATGGTTCACAAGCCAAAGGCTAAATCTAAGTAGCATTTCATTATAAATTGGCCATCATTATTTCAAGTTTCAAGAAAGAGGGGGTGTCAAAGTCATTTTCAGCATTTTTCTAAATTAAGGCAATATCTAACATCAGACAAGTCATTGGGGTTCCTTTTTGCCAGAGCACCTGAAATCACCTTCCCAACAGCAGGAGGCCTATCCCACTGGGGCATAGATTAGTCTGGGCTCTTAAAAATATCTGAGCCTGCTCTTTCAGGGGACACTAACACCAACCATACAGACAGAGAAAAGTTGCTAATATTTTCAATCACCTTGTTGAGCAAATTTAGCCGTGAAAGAGCATCTTGGTTGATAATAAACCTCTGTCCTTCAAAACTCCCCACTTGTTCTTTGATGGGATCCTCCTTGGGGAAAAGCAACCAACTGATGATATTCAGATCTGCTGCTACATTTCCATTTTGGTCCAAGTACAATTTTTCCCAAGAAAAATTGTAAAACTCATTCTTCTCCAGAAAGGGATGGAACTAGAATTGAAACATCCAGGGATTTTGAAAGGAACTTGAGACATCCTAAAAGGAGGAGCAATTTTAAAGCTGAGCCAGTGAACAAGCGATGTTCAATCGCTCCCCCTTCATTTTTTTGCCTAAATAGCAATAGCACTTAGACTTATATACCACTTCACAGTGCTTTTACAACCCTATTTAAGTTTTTTATAGAATCAGCATATTGCCCCCAACAATCTGGGTACCCATTTACCAACCTTGGAAGGATGCAAGGCTGAGTCAACCATGAGTTGGTCAAGATCAAACTCCTGGCACTGAGCAGTCAGTTAGCCAGCAATACTTGCACTCTAACCTTTGTGCCACCATGGCTAAATGCAAAGACTGAGCAGCCATCAGTCTGAAAAGCTTTAATTGGATTCCTGCAGTGAGGAGGGATTAAGATAAATGCTCCCAGGTTTGGTTGAAATTTGTTAATGTAAAGTTTTATCATACTAATTACAAAACTATAGATACAGGAATTTATTTACATTTTATATTCTTTTATAATAGAAGTGTTTAATATCCAAATATAATTGTCATGGTGCCAGCTCTTTGGAGTATGATCTTGTGAGCTAAATCTGGCCTCAGGTTGACCAAACCTATTGCTGTTTGGAAGAATAAGGAAGTTGAAATGGTTCCCCTACATCAGCATTGGATTATTTTTTCTAAATAGGAACTAGGTTTGATGGATCCTTGTCAGGACCGCATACCTGCCATGGTTCTAGCCTTGGTGCCTCTAATCTCTCTTTCTCTTCCATTTTTCTCCTCCTAGATATTGAGGAATATGCAACATTCAAGACGTGGGCCAAAGTCTTAAAAACACTGTAAAACCGGTGCTCATTTTTTATCTGAATTCTGTCGTTTTTCTCTTGTATGTCCAGTGATGCTATCTGAGTGCATCGTCTCTGGCCCTTGACCGAAAGGACATGCTTTGAAAAAGAACAGTGAAAAGACTGATCTTCAAATTTGGAAGCTATAAAAAGATTGGGTTGAAAGGCATCCTCATTTGGCCATTTTTTTTCCTGAAAATCAAAGGTCCAAATGCTATGGATATATTTGAAAAGGGTCTGCCTTGGAATTGTCAATTTCTCCAATATTGTGGTGATCCAGACTTTCCCTTCAATGGGTCCTGACAAACCTTCAATTATTATATGGATATGGCGAAATCTATCTTCAAGGGAAACAAGTTCTATGAAATGAACAAAGACATTGACTTTCCTCCATTTAGAGATGGCATCCCTGAGATATTCTGTAGATCTAGTAATTGGGAATTGCTGTGAGATAACGACACAGATTCCATTTCTGACAAGCATTGAAGTGAAAGTTCTCGTGAAATTCTCTCCCTCCTCTGTGTCTGTTGAAAAGAGACCAATCAAAGTCCATCTAAAATGGAGGAGGAGTTGGACAATTCCTGGATACTGGATCCCATTTTTTGGGAGCATCTGATGGAAAAATGGAATTTGACTTTTATCACTCACAGCCTCTGAAACAATTCCATAACTGATCTGAAGAAACAAGGAAGAATCATGTATTATATTTAGATCACATCAAGTCCAAAATGTAAGCTTTTAATACATCCAATGTGGTTCTCATGAACACCTTAGAATAGTTTGTTGTTATTAATCCTTAAATCATTTCAAGAATAACAAATGCAGAATATTAGCTTGAATTAATATAATCATTGGTCTAATCTGGGGTCTAAGATACTGTCCTTTCTCTCCTCGATTAAAATTGACATTCAGACAATAGACATTTGTGTCTTCTATCTCTAAAGGTTCCCCTAGAACAGGCTTGTCCAACCCGCAGCCCAGGGGCCGCATGCGGCCCAGGTTGCCTTGTAATGCGGCCCAGTGCCCACCCCAACTTCATGCCAGAGCCAGTGAGGAGGAGGAGGAGAGGCAGGCGTGAGGCGGGGCGAGGCGAGTGCCAGGCCAAGCAGCAACAGAAAAGGCGGGCACCATCAGAGCACCACTTCCTGCTGTTGCTGCCGCCGCTTCTGCCGCCGCTGCTGCTGCTGCTTCTGCCCCCACCGCTGCTTCTGCCTTCCAGTCCTGCCTCATCCAGCCGGGCCATTTGCAGGAGGAGAGGTAGGCGCAAGGCGGGCGAGCTTTCTCCCCCTCCCCTGCAAAATTTGGCTAGAAAATAAACCGTGATAAAAAAAACGTGATAAAAAATAAATAATTTTTAATAAATAATAAATAATAAAAACATCTCACTAACTTCATTTCCAAATAAATTTAATATGTTAACTATGTTTTCTATGGTTTTTTTGGATGATCAGGTATTGTTACTGTTATTTTATTTTATGTGTGGCCCAAACCAAATTTTCATCTTCTAATGTGGCCCAGGGAAGGTGAAAGGTTGGACGCCCCTGCCCTAGAACATACATGCTAGTCGTTTCTGGCTCTAGGGGGTGGTACTCATCTGCATTAGAAAGCCAAAGAGCAGGTCTTTCTGAAGACACCTCCATGGTCTTGTGGCTGGCATGACTAAACGCCAAAAGTGCATGGAACACTTTTATGTTCCCACCAATGTGATCCCTATTTATCTACTTGCATTTTTACAGGTTTCTGAACTGCTAGGTTGGAAGAAGCTCAGACAAGGAATGGGAGTTCACTCTTTTATGCAGCGCTAGGGATTCAAACCTCCAAACTGCCGTCCTTTCTCATTGACAGGTAATAGTGTGGAAAGGGAACTTCACCAGGGCAGGGGTGACATCCAAGTAGGAAAAATGCGAGGGGAACATCAGGCTAGCCATAAAAGCAAACTTGCATAGGAAAAGAGATTTGATAAAAGGTATTGAAAGAAGCCCCCTAGACAAAAGCCAGGTAATTAAAAGCTAGGACCAAAATCCCTTACAGACAATAGGCCATGCCAAATCAGCAAAACAAATAAGACAAAAGACCGATAGCAGACAGGAGATTGCCACTAAACAAATATGGGAAATGAAACTAATAATCCAATCAAACCACCCCGCAGAGTTCACCCTCTGACGGAAATGGAGACAACCCCCCCTGACAGGACTTAAGCACTCACACACAAAGAAGGACAGGTATAAAAATCAGGAGTTTATTACACAAGGCTGGCTAGCTCCAGGAACGCAGACTTCTTGCTATCTCTTGCCTTCCTGAAAATTTAAGCAAACTTGCTTTCAAATAGCTGTCTCTGTCTGTGTCCTTACTCTGAAAGCACTCCCAGCAGGAAAAAAGAACCCTTGGAAGAAAGGCATTTGCAATCCTTTCAACAATTGGCAACCACGAAGGTTTTCCAGCCAACCCTGCCACCGGACCGGGCCCGCAGATCCAAACCCAGCCGGCATGGACCTTCTTTGTCCAGGGAAAACATCCACGGACCCAGCCCGGAAGGCATAAGGGTAGTAAAGGGAGTCAGTCACTGAGCTTTTTTTCTGCTCAACAGCTACTTGAAAGCAGGTGAATACCACTTCAAATTTATAATCTTACTAGGGAGGGGATTGGAAGCGTGAATGTACCAGGTGTGTGATTGTGGGTTTTCTCTGCTGAAACTGTGGGACATCACCTCCTCTGTGATTGCCAGCCGCACCCCAGCCAGCTGCTAGCTCCAACAAGCCGTGATCGGCTGGATTTGGGAACGCAAGGGGTAATCACAGAGTGTGAGTTCTCCTGAAGGACGTAAGAAAAACCGAGTGGGCTGAGAAAGGAACTGTTGTTGGGAAATAAATAAAAAGCAGAATAAATAGTCCCAGTGCATCCTGCAAGTAAAGCCCTGTGCATTTAGAAGGGGCCCGTACCGGCTGCTGGCAAACAAAATTGGAAATAGTTTGCCTTACAAAGCAGAGCAGGTCCTTCCGGATCCCCACCTTTAAGGGAGATCTGAAAACTGACCGGCGGTGTGTAGGAAGGGGCCCGTACCGTGCTGCTAGGGGGCAGACGGTCCTCCAAGATCCCGTTTTTTAGGGGGGTCTTAAAACTGACTGGCGGAGTTTCCCTAAGAGAAAGGGGCCCGTACTCCGTGTGTAGGGAAACCGGAGTCCTTTCCAGACCTTTTTTGTCTGAAAACTGACAGGCGGGAGCCCGGCTAAACCAAAGTAATCCCCACATCAGGTAGGGAATATGGGAAGTTGTAGCTCGAGGGCAATGGAAGAGACCCCCTTGGATAAATTACTTGAATAGAAAGGAAGTGAAGAGAGTTTGTAAAAAGTGAGCTAGCAAAAAGTGGGCTTTATTGCAAGATGACATGGGTAGACAAATTTGGCCTGATAGTGGTACTTTAGATTATAAAACCCTGAAAGCACTTAGAACATGCATTAAGCCCAGCCAAATACCCTATTGGTACTGCTGGGCTGAAATTGTTAGGACCAAAGACCTAACTGAGGAAATAAAGAAAGAAAGAAAGAAAAGCCTGAAACCCATTTCAGGGAAGGGAATACTGAGGCACAGATTATGGCTCCCCCTTTAAGCAAGCCAGTGCCAGGCAGAAATAGGGGACAACTAGAATATGTTTTTACCCACACTCCCTTCTCTGCCTCTGACCTAGTCATCTGGAAAAAGGATACCCCAGCTTTCAGGGCTGATCCTCAAACAGTTATTAAAACCCTGAAATCTATCATAGACAGCTATAATCCATCCTGGGGTGACATGACTCAGCTGTTACAAGTCTTTCTAATGAAAGACGAACTATTAAAACTGTTTGGAAGAAAAAACCAGTCCAAATAGCCAAACCACCAACTATCCCTGGTCAGGCAGCCCCACCCCACATCGCAGGGCCAATACATCGCCCTGACTGGGATTATAATGATACCAATCAATGGGACAAATAGACTAGAGCAAAAGATAACTTACTAGAAGCTCTTGAGTAAATAAGGAAAAAACCTTTTAAACTAGTCTGAATTTCAAAAGAAACAACACAAAGGGAAAAGGAAAACCCTGATGCCTTTTGGGTCCACTTGTCAGAAGCAGTTACTGCATATGCCCACCTAGACCTTAGCTGCCTTAAGGACCAAAGGATTTTAGCTTCAGCCTTCGTGGATCAGTCCACCTTAGATATTAAAGAACATTTCCACCGCTTCATCCATAACTGCCCAACCCCTTAGACATAGCAAAGTTGCACAGGATCGCTAACTTTGTCTATGATCAAAGAGACAAGCTGAAAGAGGAAGAGAAAGATAGAAAGAGATGAGTATAAAGACAGGAAGACTTTAAAATGTTTGCTGTAATGAAACATGATGCCAGACAAACGCCAGGTAAAACCCCCTACAATTCAAAGAAATGCTAGCATTGCAATAAAGCAGGATGGTTGCAAGGCAAATGTCAGCATTGTTATAGGTGCAGACAGGAAGGTCATTTCAGCAAGCAATGTAGGCAACACCCCCCCTGCAACCGGTATCACCCACCACCTAGAAACATGAGGCCAGGCAATAATCCAGCCCATTACACTGAGCAACAAACACTGAGCAACAGTCATCAGACACCACCCAGTGCTCCCTTTCCTCCAATCAACAATAATAGACATCAATGGGAGCAAAGGAGAGAACAAGACTTACCCCCTTCTTGACTAGAGCATGATAATGAAAGCACTGAATTCATGGCTACCTTTAACAGGCTGGCTATCCCCCTAAAAAATGGCCCAGAAGGGGAACCCATTGTAACCATTCTTATAGGAGGAAAGAAATACAATTGCTTAGTTGATACCGGAGCCACCTCTTTTATTAATTACTGAACCACCATATAGAGCTTCAGTGGCTGAAAGGGCCTCAGGATAACATAATGGGAGTGGGGGAGGAAAATAATCCCTGTAGAATTTACCCACAACATACCAGTAGAACTAGGACCTTTCACAGTAGACCATGCATTTACTATTTGCCCCCAGTCCCCACTGTCTCTACTAGGAAGGGATCTCCTATGTAAAATGGGAGCTACCATAACATGTGGAAAACAGGGGCTGCAATTGGAAATCCCAGGAAAAGGCACACACAAGACAATCATGCTGATAACCAGCAACACAGGACTCCATGAAGATTTAAAAAGCCTGCCACCCTCCTTATGGGGCTGGGATACATCAGAAGTGGGACTACTTAAAGGAGACACACCTCTCCTGGCCACAAGTGCTCCCAATTGCCCTCTTTTATTTCAGAACCAGACCAAGACAAGATATAGGTATTTCCTTTTTCTTTGAGATCCTTTTTGGTCACCCCCTTTTTGAGATCCTTTTTGGTCACCCCCTTTTTTGAGATCCTTTTTGGTCACCCCCTTTTTGAGATCCTTTTGCTCACCCCCCCATACCCTACTAGGATCCTCATTCTCAGCCTAGATCCTCATTCCCTTTGCTTAGATAGGGGGATAGGGTTCTCTCTTTTATCTTACAGCCCTGCAAAAGAGACTACAAACCCTCTGGATCCAGAGTGCACTGACACAGACCTTACCCCTGGAAGAAGCCCTGCATCCATATGAGCCAGGAGATTGGGTGTGGATCAAGTTCTTCACCAGAACCTCCCCTCTACAACCCAGGTGGAAAGGACCCTACCAAGTTTTACTGACTACACACACTGCCATAAATGTTTGCAGAATGAGACTTTTGGCTATGCAAAGCCAGCAGTCATAGACCATAGCCAAACTCCACCACAATCAATCCCACCCATCAAACTCAAGAAAGATCGGGACACAGATCAATGGACGCTTGCAGCATTCTTCAACACTGTTGAACCACACCACTGTGAGGAACCAAATGCAAAGGTTGCATTACACAAAACTGGACTCTCAGGTGCTGAGTTATAAACTATTTTTTTTTTTTTTGTTCTCACCTTCTCCATTTCCCCCCCCTCTTTAAAATCTTTTTTCATCGTGTTTTTTTTTTAACAGAAAGGACTTTACTCATAATTTTTTGATACTTGACCTTTTACATTTTTTACATTGCTATTAAAAAAAAAAAGAGAGGGGGGGGAGGAAGGGAAGAAAAGGAATCTAACAATGGGGAAAACGAAATGCAATATATTCTATGTATTATTATTATTTTCTGTAATAATTGTAACATTTGTAACACAAGAAACTGCGCTCCTGGAACCAAAGCTTATGCCAGAGAAAGGAAAACATATGGGAATGTTTAGCAAGAGAACTTTTGCTTAGCAGGAGGGAAATCATAATGTCACTGGGTGCAGCACACCTAGGGTCACAGAATACACCAGTCTTAGCAACACAGAACTAAAATGCAACTATACAGAAACCATATCATTTTCATATAGTTACCTGAAGCTCCCACCAGGATGTTTTTCCCTTTGTGGCTTAAAAGCCTACTCATACCTTCCTGCAAATGCCACAAATGGCCCCTGCACCTTGGGAATGCTTATGCCATCCATACAGAGACCACACAGGAGAGCCTTCCAAACCCTAAACTCAGACTGTGATTCCAAAGTCTCCCTTCCCACAAAAACAGAATACATCTCATTGGCGATATCCCTGGTAGGGGTACCTGGATTGGCAGTGCAAAATTCTAAAAATTTGAATAGACTAGCATGTACCCTGGCAAAAAAAAAAAAAAGCTTGAATTCGACCTCCCATGCCCTGGATGCCCTTAACAGAGAACTGAGGGAGGTCAGAGAAGCCACTCTGGAGAATAGGGCAGCAATAGACTTCCTTCTCTTGAAGCGTAACTATGGCTGCGAAACGTTCAAAGGGATGTGTTGCCTCAATCTGGACGAAACCTCAGAACTCGTGGGGAGGGACATCCACCACCTGAAAGAGCTACCTCAGAATATTGGTCAGGAGCAATCATTTCTGGACTTTTCATGGCTCTTCTCATGGATGCCAGATTTCCATTGGCTCAAAATCCTTATAACAACCACAGTCACCATTTGTGTCTTTGGAGCCCTCGTGT